>NC_089818.1:3725197-3755800 GCF_029633855.1 Hoplias malabaricus
GAGAGAGAGAGAGAGAGAGAGAGAGAGAGAGAGAGAGAGAGAGAGAGAGAGAGAGAGAGAAACTATGTGTCCTCCGTGGGAACAGCAGCACTTGCGCTCTTAAGTCACGCGCACACCCATCCACCCATCCACACACATACACACACACACACACACACACACAGGTCTGGACACTAAAAGAGCAAATGAGCCCCTGAAAGCGTGCGAGAGTAAAACAGAGAGAATAAAGGAGGATAAACAGAAGAAAGAGTGAAGCTGGTGATAAATGTGCCTTACTTTTACTGTGGGTGAGATGGAGTCACGTGACCACAGAGAGCTCAGTATCGGAGCGCGCGCCACACACACCCGGAGCAGTAACGCGTACTGTTCCAAGGAGCTTTGCCTTAGAGACGCTCCGCACGGCTCTCTTCTCCTTTTTCTACAAACTACACCTTACATTCCTCAGAGTCTCCTCCTCTCCTCGTCCTCCTCCAGCAGCCTGCGGCATCCACCACGGCGAGGCCGTACCGGCAAATCCGGGCTTTACAGGTGGATCAGACACAGCAGTGCTGCTGCGGTTAAACAGTAGAGTCACCATCAGTAACTGTGCAGCGGCAGATGAGCTGTAGTTGACTTTTTCTTAAACGGAGCCATTCGGAGCCCTGCTGTAAGCCACTTCACAGTATTTTAATATTAATATTCAAATATAATCAGTTTAAACCTTTATTTTAATATAGAAAGAATAAATAAATAAATAAATAAATAAATAAATAAATAATGTCCAAAATAATTTCTGTAAACAATCATTTACTTAAAATTTATTTTTCGTACTGTTTCCTAATAAATAATTGTATATAATTAACAATATATAATTAATATAATTAATGTATATAATTAATATATAATCATTTTAAATATTTTGCACATATTTCTTTAAATTAAGAGTTTTATTTAAATTATTTTGAAATATCGATTTTAGCGTTTATTACATTTTACTTTAATTGTTGATTATTTTTTACTGAATCATTAATTTACTGTAATTAATCTTTTAAACTGGTGTCCACTGTTGGTCAGGTGAGCGCGCGCAAACAACAGCCAGCACCTGCAGAGCTGCATGGGAAGAGCAGCACTTGCTGTAGTGTGTGTGTGTGTGTGTGCGCGCAGCAGACGCCCTGATGGGGAATGTTATAAATGACGGTGAAGTCAGAGGCACTGTTTATTCTCATGCAAAGCTCAGCATGGAGCGAGAGAACGGTGTTCCCCGAGATTTAATCCACACAAAAAACCCCTAATCCCTGTAATCTCCAGTGTCAAACAGGATTAAGGCGAGGATTAGATTCAACGCCAGATTAAGGGACCGATAATTAAGAGACTAGAATGAGGCTTAAACACGGACAGTGGCCAGATTTAGGGTCAGGGTCCTTTAATGGGTTTCTGAATACGACTTTTACTTCTTATCAAGTCTCTACAGTCATCTAGCTCTCCCCGAGCTGCACGAGCTCATTAACCTTTAACTAGCCGCTACCTGTTGTTTGTTTATTTATTTATTTATTTATTTATTTATACGTGTTTGTTTGTTTGTTGTTTGGTGAGAGGCGGTGTCATTTCTTCAGGTTTATTTTGAGGCTTATTTACATTTTCTCTCTTTGAAGACTGAACACTTTAATGTCGGGGGAAAACAAAAACACATTAAAGTTTCGTTTGTTTTGTTTGTTGAAAGTGTATTCGTGTATTTCATTCTTTAATAAAAAGACACCCCTTTGATCCCCCAAAGATCCATGTTTGGAAAAGTGCTCTATGTAGGGTTCCTCTCTCCACGGCTCAGACGGACTCTTTTTGGACTCTCTGAGATTTACTTGGTCCAGAGGAACCTTCAGTATTTCTGTAGAGAGCTAACGTTATCGTTTGTTTTGTGGAAGAGATTTTCAAGCTGCATTTCCTTGATGTAGAAGCGCACTTTTAAGTTTTAAGTGAAAACAAACTACTCTTCAGCCCATGTGTCTATGTTTAAGATAATGGTTTCTCATTCAGCGCGGTCTGAGGGCTCGAAGTTCATGGTCTTGCTTTCTCCAAATTTTTACGATGTCGGTGACTTGCAAATTTACACTGGAAAATGTTATTTTTAATTGTTTGACAATTCTTTTACAATTTTTGGCACAGGGTTTTGAGCTTGACCCCTTTTTTTTCCCTGAAACACCGAGCCTTCGGTGGAAACTTTCACTTTTTTATTTTTGGAAAGCTCATTATATCACTCCGAGTGCATCGAATGTTAATTTGTTTATGTTTCTACAACAAAATGAAGTGAAAACACTGTAAATGATTTCATTGTATTTTTCGTAGTTAAGTCATTTTAAAGAAAATCAACACGTAGTTAACTTTTTATTTTATTGGATCATTCAAAACGTCCTTCACACAGTTCCATCACGCGGAGCTGTAAAAAGGCCCTGTTTACAGTCCTCGCTCTCTAAAGAACCTGCCCCTCTCCAAAAGACCCTTGCTGGCGCTTTTGTGTTGAAGAGCAGCTATTTGACTTTTTGCGTTAAAGCAACCGTTCAGTGCCGGGCGTCTCGCGCTTTCACCCACGCCCCCATCGCCTGATTGACGCGTTTCACAAATCACGGAGTGAGCAGCTCGAGCTTGTTGAAGCAGTGGGTGGACACTGCGCGCGCACTGCTCTTTATACGTGTTTGCATTAAACAGAGGCACGAATAAAGACCCCCGCGCGCTTTGTTGCACGTCTCTTCTATTGTGCGGAGATGCGTGTGTGCGCACGAGTGCTCGCGAGCGTGTTGTAGCGGTCAGGTACCTGAAAGGCCGGCGGGTGGAGCCGCTTTCAGAGCAGCAGCGTTTTTCACGGCTTTCTTTGGGTTTTATTGAGCAGCGCAGACGCACGCGGGGATCCCTGGGAACCTGACCACATGCGCGACGGCTGCGCGCGCTCTGCAGACGGCCGTGCGCGCTTTTTCTCTCTCTCTCTCTCTCTGGTCACCGCAGCACACGCGTCTCGCTGAGGCTTTGTGCGTCGATTTTCCGCCAAAGCACCATTTATAAAATGGTCCAAAAGTTTGTAGACACCTGCTCGACCCAACGTTTCCAACTAACCCCTTCCCCCTCTAATTTGCACAAGATGTTCGGAACGTGTCTGTGAGGGTATGATGGCCTTCAGCAACTTGAGAACAGTGAGTTCAATTAGGGAGGTCAGGTACTTGGTCGATGACTGATCTGTCACTCCAGGGAACACAGTTCCACTGTTCCACAGCCTAATGGTGGCCAGCACTTTGAGCAAAGGAACGTCACGGCAGTGCTGTTAATGGTACCACTTTAAGTAAGGCTACATATAAAAAGGTTTATAACTGGCATACCCACCTGTTTATTACATGGTTATTAATTGGGCTGTAAATGTCATTAATAAGCGCCTGAAAAGAGTTAAAAAAAAGCAAGAGTGACCTCTTTTTTTGTGTCAGATTACTACAGAAAACAAATATCAGACCTGAGAATGTGAATTTGGTTATTTCATATGTAATAACACGTTATCATCAATGTATAATAATACACATTGTTGGTGGTTTATTTATTAAACTCGGTGGTTAAATGGTTAAACGTATTACTAAATATGTGCTGGAGCTGACAGGGTTAATGTCGACTGACGGGGAAGACAAATAAGGTCAGTATCTGGCAAAATCTGAGGTATAACAATGTAGATATGGGTTCAATATTTGGCAAACAATAGGTCACTGTTGCCGTTCTGTTTATGTGTTATAACTGCTTATTAATGAGTTTTAATGCATTAACAACATATTTATTAACCATTAATAAACAGATATAAACGATTTATAACCGTTTATAACTGCAGACTTAGATTGTGTTATTTTCTCTAATGTTATGGTGATTTATAAATATTTCATCAGCAGAAGCACAAATTATTAAATGCCTGAATATGATCGAGGAGAAACTGAGCACAAATGAATACCAGGAAACAACAGGCTTTTTTTAAATCTAAACCCTTTTAATACACTTTATAGAGCAAACTCTGAATACGTTTAGTGTCTTTTGCCTCAGCTGTGGTGAGTTTAAAGCTCTTCTATAATCTCCCTCTAGTGTAAACAGCCCGAGGCAGATCCAGATTCTCCAGATTTAAGCACAAATCAATTTGTCTGCGTTAACGTGAATGAATTAATCTCCTTAATCTCCGACAACATAAACCTATTAATACCCCCCCCCCCCAACACCTTTAAAAATGAAATGATTCCCATTATCTGAGAGGGATTAGGGATGACCAATTTATCTGAAGAAAAGACAATGCTACTATTATAGCATTATAACTAATCTGTAACACATCAATAAAACACCTATAACATATCTATAACACTACAAATGTACAAAACAACACTAAAACCCACAGATGGGTAGCGTATGCTAAAACTACACGTATGAATGATATTTGTGGTAAAGCACACTTACTAAAGTCGAAATATAAACATAAGAGCTCAAAAATACTTAGGGAATGAGTACGTTATATTGTGGCCAGTGGAATGCCTCACATCATGCAGCGTTTATTAGCACAATAACTGAAGTGTGTACCACTCTGTTCTTCACTTTTTGGGGGATTTTGATGTAAAATAAAACGCTAATACTCCAAAGTCAGCCGTGCATCTCAATCACAGCAGCATAGCAACAACACACACCATCACATTACACACAGAACATAGAATCTGGGCTTTTAAAAAGTAATAGTGTAGGAGTAAAATATTAGTTGAAGTCCGAAAAGGTGATAACACACTGGAAATTACGAATACATTAATATTTTACATTTATAAACACGTAGCTGAGAAAAAAGGAAAGACCACAAAAAGAGACCAAGTACTGTTTTTTTCCCCATTAATTATGACAAAGTAACACAATACTAACGTTATTATTATTAGTGGTATCAGTGATAGTTATTATTATTAGTATATTATTATAAACTATATACACCTGTGTAATTATGAGGGCACAGTCACAGGGTCTTGTGGTTTCTAATGAAATGTTTTGCTTCTGCTGCCCTCTAGCGGTGACTTCAGTGATTACTGATGCACTGCTCTTTTCCTTCTCAGCGAAAGCGCCGTTAGTTTTACACTTACTGCATTTAGAAAACGTTCTTCTCAAGGACTTTTCTTGGTGTAAAGCAACGCAGTCACTCAGAGTGGGACTCAGACCTGGTCTTCAACACGATGTGGTAGCTCTCTGGCGCGTCACACCAACCACAGTGCACTGTAGTTACAAATATAAACGCTAGAGGGCGTAAAGACAGTTTAATAGGGACTCTCAGGGTAAATATTTGGGGCAGGGTGTCTCTATTCAGCTCACATTGTCAAGTGATTCGGTTCAGGAAAATAAACGACCATTTATCATTGTTTATATTTGTGTGTTATACTGAGAGATATAATAAAATGCATGTTGGTTTATGATGTCACACATTAAGACTCAACAGCACAGATCTCAAAGCAACGCCCAGAAAAAGTTTGGATAATTTATTCTGTGTTTATCGTATGTATGCACACCATGTCTATACATACAATACAACATATTCACAATATGAGGGTTCGCATGACAGATCACTGAACAGAATCAGAACCGTACAAAATAAATGAACCGATAAATAAATACAGAAATAAATAGGCAGGTAAATAAATTAGAGAATTAAAGTACAAATAAGATATACAATATCTCTAGATCACCGTGTCTGCATGCTTGTCATTGTAGAATTTTTCTGTAGAAACTACTACTGACTAAAATAAGGACTGAGCGGAGGGGGCGGGGTCAATGATGTTCATGAGGCTACTCGACTTCATCCGAACAGAAAGTTAAAAGATTCGAAACCAAGGAAGTTAGGAAGCACTTTTAGAGACGCTCA
Source organism: Hoplias malabaricus (assembly GCF_029633855.1). Lineage (NCBI taxonomy): Eukaryota > Metazoa > Chordata > Actinopteri > Characiformes > Erythrinidae > Hoplias > Hoplias malabaricus. The sequence goes on from NC_089818.1 coordinate 3,731,070, forward strand.
CACACATACACTCGCACGCAATTTCATACACACACACACACACACACACACACATTCGCTCGTAAACACCAACACTCACATACAAACACCACCACTGGGAGACCCTGATTTTGCTGTGCCACTGTACTCCCGTATCGTCCTGAGAGTTTTAATGCTAAAGTCCCGCCTGGCCTGATTGGACAGACTTGAGTCACGTGATCCTCCCAGAGAGCCACTCCCCCACAGGCAGAACTACAGTGTACAAAAAGAAAAAAAAAAAACCCTGGTCCCAGTTTTCTAATATTTAATAACTGTGTAGTTACACATTAACAATATATGTAATAACATTGTAATTACTAGTGAGGCTTTTTATTTATTTATTTATTTATCCCCCCCACCCCCTGTTCACTTTTACAGATGGATTACGGGGACATCAACACATTATTATTATGTATTAACTTATCTTATAACACACCTGTAATTACACTGTTATGCTTGTGTAATTACATGCAAAAAATATTGAAACCAATACACATGGTTTGAACAACTGCAATGAACCTATAAGAGTGAATACATCAGCAGTAGTTACATTGAAAATGCATATGTAGTTAACGTGTAACTTCATAGTTATTACAGACACTTATTGTAAAGAGGGACCAAAACCCTCTCCCCGTGTCCAAACGTATGAAACATTCTATAAACAACAAAATTATGCCACTTGCTACTGGAAAGACGTACTGTAAATCAGTCAACAATGAGAAGCTTGCGTCTCATCTCTCTGTCTCGTTTTTTCAGGAGGGGGAAGAGGCTCTTCTGAGTATGGCCATAGCCTATATTCATAGGACATCCTAGAATGTACATTTAAAAAACAGGAAGTAAATTTGTAGAATATACAATAAAGAATATGATGTGCCTATTGACTAGAGGGTGGGGGATATTTAAAACAGAGCAGACGTTTCCTCAAAGAGTGGCACGTCAGCGTGAAGCGTTTACAACAGCAAGCATTAGTACGGGAAACAGAACGGGCTACAGGATGGTGAAGGCATCATAGTCTTCCGTTAGCTGTGAACCAAACTCCTACAAATAATTATAGAGCTCTACATCAGTTTTACAGTGTGACGCTGATTGTTTGAATTTAAAATGAATATTGCTTTTAACATAACGTACCCTGGTCTGCTGCCTTTTATCACCCTCCATACGTTACGGTAAAAGAGAGAGAGAGAGAGAGAGAGAGAGAGTTTGAGAATGTTAGTGGATGAAGCAGCACAGGGGTGAAGAAGGTGTGGAAGGTCCAGAAAAGGAAGCCGTCAACAGGGTCCACAAAAGACTCATCCACTTAAAAGTGTCCAGACGTCGGAGTCTATGTTGTCCGTGTTCGAGCTTGATTTTGGGCACTTTTTTAAAAGCAGTCACATCTCTGCTGAAGCAGGAACACTCTTAAAAATAAAGGTGCTAAAAAAGGTCTGGAGAACATTGCAAAGATTGCTCTTCAAAACAATCCTTTAGAAGCTGTAGTTGGAGTTGGAGATAAAAAGCAAGGTGTGATCCAGTGTTAATTTGTCTCATAGCTGTAAATCTGAAAAGTGCAGATTCTAGAAAGAGGACAGCTCTTCGCACACGGTGTTGATTTGTAAAAGATAAAAGGTATATTATTTACAAGGTAGCCGTGATTGTCATTTCCTGACACTGAAGTGTGGACCAAAGTCAGAAGAAGCTCAGCAGAACGTAGCCAACTTCTAAGACTTTGGTGAAAACTTGTACTCGAAGGCTGTCACAGCAGGAAAGGAACGGACGCTTATTCAAACAGCGTAAAACCGTAGTCATAACCGGTTAAAAAGAACCTCCACATCATGTGCGGGAACCTTACGTCCAAATCAAGAGCCGTTTTGGAACCTTTATTTTTAAGAGTGAGGACAGATGATGACAGTGAGGCTCATTCTTAAGATTTCTCAGGGTCCAGGGTCCAGCTGGGAGCTGAAAGGGCACCGGTCAGATGCTGGAGAGGAGGAGGACCTAGAGAGGAAGGCTGAGGCCATCTGTACATGGTGAGGAAGAGGAGGAGTTGTCGTGGAAACAGCCGAGGAGCAGAGATCAAAAGAAAAACATCGAAATCTGCTGCATTTTTCTCCCCTTGTAGCAGTGAGGGTTTTTCACAGAATATTTACACACACCCTGCCCCTCCACTCAGCGCCACAAGTCAGGTGTCTGTGTGTGTGAATGAGTGTGTTACAAACTGAATGAACTGCCTGAATAGAGAACCTCATTCATTAAATGTGTCCAATAAAATAATCAAATAATAACAATAAAATAATTGCTAAATAGGGAGCAAACCACATTCTTGTTATTGTTAGTGAACCAAGACGTGTTTGGTGTTCAGAGCTTGCTTCTTTATTTTAGCCCTGAAGCTATGAAGCTAACACACACTTGAAATAAATAGTCACCTGGATATTTCTTTAAATATATCCTCATCTGATTAATTACATCTTTAAATGCCTCGTCCAGAGCCTCCATTCCTGAGCAAACCCACTCAAATATCCTCTACCATGGGATATGACGGAATAGTCACTCTGCATGTCAATTCACATGGGATTAGAATGAGCTGGGGCTATTTTTACTGCTTATTTCACAGTAGGTAAAAGGCTCTGGAATTTTAAATTACTGAAATATTGTATTCAGACGGAACTAAAATCACCGAGACACTCTGATAATAATTACTTTACTCCAGGTCCTCAGATGAATATAATCAAGTCCGATTAGGGCTTTAGTGTGAATAGTGTTTCACAGCTCCAGCACTGAACTAAAGACATTTAGAAGAAGACTCCAAACATGTCTTCGCTGGCTGACATCAGGGGCCGAGGGGAATTGTGTTGTTTTGTAGTTTTGCATTTAATAAATGAGGCTCAGAAATCAAAAACAAAAAAATGGATATGTTTGTGTGTGTGTGTGTGACCTGGGTGGTGTGTTTGTGCTTTTTCCTGCTAGATTTAGCATACCTACATACCGTCATGTGCAAAAGTTTGGGCACCCCAGTCATATGACATGTTCTTGTAAATGTTCTAAGTGAAAATAAGTGAACACATTTACTCTTTAGTGGGAAATAGGACAGAATATATGACCTGTGCAAAAGTTATGGCACGTTTTATATTTTAAAACTGATGTGTTAACTTATTTGCTCAAAAACACGTCAGTAACACTTCCTGTGGACGTCATGTGTCATCGTACGTAGCATTCAGAATACCTTATAACGCAAGGCATAAAGTTGTGTAATTCCTTAGAAATGGTTTTCTATCCAATGGAGGCTGTTAAAACCTTACTATAAAGACATTCATTAATTCATTAATGATAGTTAAGAGACTAAAAAACACTGATTATTAATTAAAGAAAGCAGTGGAAACTAACTTTATTTGAAGAAACTATTTTAGAAAAAAGTAAAATTAGTTAATTAATTGAAACTGATGGAAGCAACAGGGGTGAAATATCACATAAATCAATTATTAATCCATAATTCTACTGTAATAGCCAAATGAATGTAATTATCATTTCTATCACTAGTTATCACCATTATTACATGATCATTTGAGACTTTACTAAACCATTTAGCGAATGCTTAATAATAATGTTATCATTAATTGTCTACCCTTATTGCAATGTGTTACCATCTGGTTCCATGATGCTTTATAACATCAGTTGATAAGGACTTTATAAACGCTATATAGGGCACTTGTACAAAGTTCTGTGCCCAGTTGCATAAAACACCTTAAGTGAAAATACACCTTAAGATTTCCCTTTAAACATCCCTTAAAGTTAAGTGTGTTGCAGAAAAAAACACCTTAAGTGGTACCTAAGGGCTTTCTTAAGGGAAATCGTCATAAATGTTCCCTTAAGTACTGAATTTCCCTTAAGTGATCCCTTAAAAAACAGTCCCTTAAAAAACAAGTGCCTAAAGTTGCTTAAACGTAGGAGAATAATAATAATAATAATAATAATAATAATAATAATATTAATAATAATAATAATAATAAAACAAACTAGGGGGAAGTTCATAAACAAACTTTGAATTTGGCTTTTCACATTCTGTTAATATTGTTGCAACATTAGCTTATATACTGCTTAATAGCTTTGAGATTACATTTGTAAAACAATCAATTCAATACCACCAGCTTAAAAATATATATTTTGACCGCCACCTTAATAGAAATTCCACCTTAAATAAATGACATAAATATATATATTACATGCCAATATACTTTAAACACCACATAAGAAAGGTGCTGTTTTATTTAGACTTCCACATTAAATAAATGCACTTCAAATAATCCTTAAAACCTTAATAATATTATCAATATATTTTTGCTACACGATTTGTGTAGTTGATGAGTCGTTGTCATGGAGACGGTGGAACTTTACTGCAACAAAACCTCAGTCAGTACAGTAAATCCCTTACCTAAGTTTATCAGCTCCGCGGAACCACCGGTGGTTTCAGACTAGTCATTGTCACATTCTCTGCTTCATTACTTTTTAATTTTTTAAGATGAGGTGTCATATGAAAGCTGGAACTGCGATCTTTCCATTGAAGTGGTGTAATATATGTAAATATAAAGCTAAATAATGAAATCTGCCTCAAGCAAACCATGTGAATACCCATTTTAAACAAAAATATGATATGAAGTTTTCATCTTATGTTTTATAAAAGGAATTGCACATTATCATGCAATACCCATTAATGGCCAGAAGAGGACCCTAACCATTAATTTAACGACTTATTCGGTAGGTGATGGAGCACTGTTTGACACCATTTTTGAACTTTGGATATTTATTACCACAATTTTTCAAAAATGACTCATATTTATGACCCTAGTAAGTCAATTTTTGCTCGTTAGAACCTAATAATGCCGAACATGGCTTTTCACGGCCCAAACATAAACCATGCAATGTATATTTGAAGTAACTCATTTAACAAAAAAAACATTTTTACAAAAAAACAAATTAAGATTCCCAAAAAAATACTATGAAACACCACACGTGATTCTCTATTTAGACTTGAATAAATATCAAAATAAATTTATTGGGAACACTCAGAACCTTTTCTGGTAAAGTTCTGTATATAAATCAACATGTGGATCACTGTTGATGTCTCTAGAGTCAATTACGGTGAAAGAAAACCCCAAAAGACTGTGAGCGTCTACATTTTTTGCCATTTAGGAGTCAATTGGAAGCATATGTAAACATTCTTAGGGTCAAAAACCACATATTTTTCTACTTTAAGGTGTCCTTTTACACAAAAAACCAACTATTTTCATTTATTCCAAGTATTTAGAAAGTACTAATCATTCAAGTTTGGCAATTAGCTATTTTTCGGAAACGTCTGAGGGGTTTAATGCGACACACTTGGCTAAGGGCAAACCTTCACTTAGGTTTTATCCCGTAAGTATAAACCTTAAGGTGTTTTATGCGGAGGGGTATTCATTCTTATGAAGAGGTTCTATAGTATGTTATGAAGCTGGAAGACGTCTTGTTTTATGTCATTTTCACCACAAATAATTTGAGGATTTTCCTGTTGTGTGCAACTCACATGAGATAAAATATTAAATTTAATTGAAGAAGTACAATGGCTTATGCTCCATAGAGAGGGCCCAGCACATGGTGTATGTAAGGGTTGATCTCTGTAGATAGCTGTTTCAAAATGTGACCAAATCATGTGCTTGATTGTTATTTTAAAAGCAGTTACACTAACATACAGTAGCTATTATAAGGTATTGTGTGTGCCATATAATGCTTTAAAATGCAGTTATAGCATCTTGTAAATACAGGAATTTAAGAAGTGCTTCCATGCGTTTTGAAATTTTCAAAATTTAAAAAAAAAAGTAAAAATTTAAATATCCCCGTGTGTGAGTGTGAATATGGTGTGTGTGTGTGTGTGTGTGTGCTCTCTCATAATCTGGTTTGGGCTTCAGGGATGTAGATCTCGATGCTGTCTGCACTTTCTGTGGCTGAATTCTGGCGCACGGACGCTGCCCGTTTGGCTGCCATCAGCCTCTTGCGGGCCTCCTGCCGCTGCTTCTCTGTACTCTCCAGTGAACGGTCCCGGGCCAGCGGGGGGTGGGCCTTTGGGGGCTTCTTTGGCACAGGAGGAGGCAATCTCCTCTCCTGAACACAAAGCACAGAGTCAGTAAAATGATTCCAGCACATATAGGAGAGAGAGAGAGAGCAGACCTGGGCGATATGGTAACTAAATAGTATTTTCAATATAAGTTGTGGGCGGTGGCGCCGCAGGTAGTGTCTCTGTCACAGCTCCAGGGTCATGGAGATTATGGGTTCGAGTCCCGCTCCGGGTGACTGTCTGTGAGGAGTGTGGTGTGTTCTCCCTGTGTCTGCGTGGGTTTCCTCCGGGTGACTGTCTGTGAGGAGTGTGGTGTGTTCTCCGGGTGAGTGTCTGTGAGGAGTGTGGTGTGTTCTCCCTGTGTCTGCGTGGGTTTCCTCTGGGTGACTGTCTGTGAGGAGTGTGGTGTCTTCTCCCAGTGTCTGCGTGGGTTTCCTCCGGGTGAGTGTCTGTGAGGAGTGTGGTGTGTTCTCCCTGTGTCTGTGTGGGTTTCCTCCGGGTGACTGTCTGTGAGGAGTGTGGTGTGTTCTCCCTGTGTCTGCGTGGGTTTCCTCCGGGTGACTGTCTGTGAGGAGTGTGGTGTGTTCTCCGGGTGAGTGTCTGTGAGGAGTGTGGTGTGTTCTCCCTGTGTCTGCGTGGGTTTCCTCTGGGTGACTGTGAGGAGTGTGGTGTCTTCTCCCAGTGTCTGCGTGGGTTTCCTCCGGGTGAGTGTCTGTGAGGAGTGTGGTGTGTTCTCCCTGTGTCTGTGTGGGTTTCCTCCGGGTGACTGTCTGTGAGGAGTGTGGTGTGTTCTCCCTGTGTCTGCGTGGGTTTCCTCCGGGTGACTGTCTGTGAGGAGTGTGGTGTGTTCTCCCTGTGTCTGCGTGGGTTTCCTCCGGGTGAGTGTCTGTGAGGAGTGTGGTGTGTTCTCCCTGTGTCTGCGTGGGTTTCCTCCGGGTGACTGTCTGTGAGGAGTGTGGTGTGTTCTCCCTGTGTCTGCGTGGGTTTCCTCCGGGTGACTGTCTGTGAGGAGTGTGGTGTGTTCTCCCTGTGTCTGCGTGGGTTTCCTCCGGGTGACTGTCTGTGAGGAGTGTGGTGTGTTCTTCCTGTGTCCGCGTGGGTTTCCTCCGGGTGACTGTCTGTGAGGAGTGTGGTGTGTTCTCCCTGTGTCCGCGTGGGTTTCCTCCGGGTGAGTGTCTGTGAGTAATGTGGTGTGTTCTCCCTGTGTCCGCGTGGGTTTCCTCCGGGTGAGTGTCTGTGAGGAGTGTGGTGTGTTCTCCCTGTGTCCGCGTGGGTTTCCTCCGGGTGACTGTCTGTGAGGAGTGTGTTGTGTTCTCCCTGTGTCCGCGTGGGTTTCCTCCGGGTGAGTGTCTGTGAGGAGTGTGGTGTGTTCTCCCTGTGTCCGCGTGGGTTTCCTCCGGGTGACTGTCTGTGAGGAGTGTGGTGTGTTCTCCATGTGTCTGCGTGGGTTTCCTCCGGGTGACTGTCTGTGAGGAGTGTGGTGTGTTCTCCATGTGTCTGCGTGGGTTTCCTCCGGGTGACTGTCTGTGAGGATTGTGTTTTGTTCTCCGTGTGTAGCCTCCAGTTTCCTCACACAGTCCATATATGCAGACATATGTTTCCGGGTAGGCTCTGGACCCCCTGATAAACTGGATAAGTGCTTACAGACAATGAATGAACAAATGAATATCAGTAGTACATGTTGTAACAATAATTCTTACAATAGTTACAATAATATTATTGCAACTATTGTGTCATGTATAAAATGCAAGTAGCTCCAGCAGTAAAAGTTTTGGAGTAGTTAGGCTAGGGAATAAAGCACATATTTTATTACCATATAATAAGAGGGTAATACATTCTCTGACTCTGTAAAAAACCTGTTAAAAGACCAAACCACCATGATCTATTTGAAGCAGCTGATGGCGGAGCTGAGAATGAACATAACTGGTGCCAACAAAGCAGATCCAAACTCATAGCTGCTGTGTGGGGGCCCTGACGATTGAAGAACAGCGTGAAATGAGGATAAAAATTTATGCAGAGAACCAGGCGGACCATAGTCTGTAGAACTACACAGTGGTCAGTGCTCCTGTGTGGTCAGTGGAGCTGAGAAAATGGACAATGTGTGTAGATACAAGGTACGTGTTCCTAATCCAGTGAACATTCAGAGTATAACTTTAGAAAAGGACACTTAGCCCCATGTCAGTGGAGGACCTTCAATGAGATCGAAGATATACGATTTTTGACCATATCGCCCAACCCTGACTGACAGAGAGAGAGAGAGAGAGAGAGAGAGAGAGAAAGCGACAGAGACATGGCACACCTGCACACACACAGCGCTACAGCCAGCCGCGGCTAGCGCTAGCCCGCGGCCAGGTGTGTGGGGGAGGGAGCAGCCCAGCGAGGGTTAGGGACGAGTTCAGGGTCAAGGAGGGGGGGGGGGGACCTGCGGTGCCCCCACCCCACCAAACAGTGATGAGTGCCTGGATGGAATGACTTCTGAAAACAGCTCACTGTCAAACAAACAAAACACGGACAGGATGTCAGCAAATCAAGAGTGAGTGAGAAAAAAGACAGAACAAAACAAAGACATTTACAGCTATGAGAACCAGTGTGACCAGCAAGACCCACTTTACTCACACAGTAGACGAGGCGCAACAGCAAACATTCAGCGTTGGACGGTCGGTTTCCAACAGCAAAGACCAATGCTTTCATGAAGTGATAGTTCAACCACAAATTATATATTTATACAAACCAATCAGCCACAAGATTAAGATCAATTAACAATTAACAAATGACTGTTGTTGTAATGGCACCTACCCCGGGGTGAGGTATAACAGGCAGCGAGTGAACTGTTATGGCGCTTTTCCACTGCGTGGCCCCTACTCTGCCGTACTCGTCTCTGCCGTACTCGTCTCTGCCGTACTCGTACACTTTTGTATTAGGCGGCTATGTTACCTGCTCCCTGGAAAAGGGTGATACTTTTACTTCCTGCTCGCTCATGGTTTCCAGCAAGGGACTAAAACATGACATGTATACCTTGCAGCGCTCTGATTGGCCAGAGAGCCTGGCCACTCTACAGAATGAAATGCAGACATCCAGCACCAACAAACCATTCGTAAAATCTTAAACCTTATCCAGGCCACAACAGCAGCTTGTAAAATTAGGCCATGGTTTTTTAAAGAGGATCAAATGTGTTCAAGTGATGGGTTATTGTGATGAAATCGAAGAAATCGGGGTGTTGTGGTAGAAAACAAGGCAGAGTACCAGGTACCAAAAGGTGAGTAGAGATAGGTAGAGTCGAGTAGAGTAGGCACCATGCAGTGAAAACGTGTCATTAGTTCTTTAACTCATGATGGGCTGGCCCAATTCCTCGGAAGATCTACCTTAGACTATCGCAGCAATATTTTCAGACGTTTGTGCGACAGTAACCTTTCCATAGGGTCACAGCAGACAGCGTTCAGTGCATATCCTTCCTTTGTGGGTACTAACCACTGCATACAGGGAACACCCCAAAGTACCTGCTGATCTGGAGTTGCTCTGACCAGAATAAATAAATAAATAAATATGACCATCACAATCCAGCCTCTGTCAAAGTGGTTCAGATCCTGCTTCCAACATGAACTTCAAGAACTGACTGTTTACTCGCTGTCAATATACCCACCCCGTCACATGTGGCACTGTGAAGAGGTAATATATTTGTGCCTGTGTTTACACACATTTCCCCTTTATCACAAACGTAGTCAGTCAGTTAAGAAAAGTGAGAGCTTATATCTTTATGGCAAGAGAGAGGAGTTTATTCGTCACTGTATTCTACCTAGAAAAAAGTGTTCTGTTCTATTCTTGGTGATGATATTGTATCCAAAAGCATGTGTAGGGTTTGGTTTAAACCATTTAAAGATGGTGATTTCGATGTTTGCGTTTGTGAATGTACCATATTAAGGCTTATTATTATATTATTATTATTATAGTTATATGTTAAAAAAATGTAAACATGTATTTGAACATTTGAAACGTCAGGTTTTGACATCCTTTTTAATCTTATCACGGCATCCCTAAGCTTCATCGGTTGGATATGTTTTTAAATGCATTACACAAACGTCAGGGAGTCCTGGTGGTGCCGTCCAATCCTGACTTTCCGGCTGACTACAATTGGGATTATGGGGGAAACAGTAAAACTAATTTATCGTCAAATTGTCTCTTTATAAGTTTAAGTCAAGGCTCATCTTCGGCCCAGCGATGATGTCCAAGCACATTTATACAATACAATGTTAATGCTGTGACAGCACAAAAAGCTCAGTGTTGCCAAACCCCACTAAATCCCCCCAACACTGCGGTGTGGTGATCCTAAAGCATGCACATGAATTATAAAGTCATGTAGTCTCCCCACAAACTTCAACAAAATGATCATGACTTTCCTCTTGGACTCTGGGTCAAACCCTTGCTGCAGTGTAATCACTGTACCTTTCTCTCGGGGGGATCCAGGGGTCTCCAGTTGTTGGCTTTGAGTTGGTGCAGCTCGTCAAACTTTAGGCTGATGTTTTCGATGGACAGCTGAAGCATGTCCCAGAACCCGGCAAGGTCCTGGGCCACGGGTCGGGGGTGTGCGTTAGGGTTCTGGATGATCAAAAGATGAAAAACTCAGTAGTTGTTAAAGCAACACTATTGGAATATCAGAATTGGTATTTGGTATTGGACTCTTTTTTTTCTCTTTATTGCTTCCTCAGTAGCTGGTGGTGTGTGTGACATAGTGTAAATCACTACTCCCAAGAGGTTCTCCCAAGAGGTTTCCTATGCTCCAATGTTACATATTATAGCTTCTGCAGTGCCGAGTCTGGAGCAGCAATAACATGGGCTCTATCTCCTCAGTTACAGGTCAGTGGAGTATTACTATGACTCTCAAGCTATAATTTTAACATAAAAATACTACATTGTGGTGCTTTAATAAAAAAACTAAACACACCATCTCAAATGGCAAGGCTATGGAACACGCGAGGTGCCAGTGTGAGGTCCATGTTCTGAGAGATGTGGCTGAACTCACCAGGTTCTCCTCACACAGCTCCCGAAACTGCTGGAACTTCTGAGACATCAACAGCTGGGCACTGCCGACCGCACTCCGAATCTTCCCCAGGACTGTGCCACACACACACACACACACATTTCATGAAATAAATAAAAGCTTTTTTTAATTAAAACATTTTAAATCTGATTTATATGTTTTTTCAAAGAGTGTTTCTAACACTTGCTTCATTCAGTCACAAATAAGACCCCCTTCAGCTTCAACATGAAGATTAAATGATGCTTAGCAGCCGTAAGGGTTACAACAAGTGTATTAAAGTATTATAAACTCTCTGTGGACCCTCACTCTCATCAGGCAGCTCATTCTCTCGTTCATCCTGCTCCATCTGCCGACACCAGCCCTCCATCCGCTCAGCTTCAGCCTGCAGAAGCTTAAGGAACCAGCGTCCGTCCCGCTGGCAGACTGAGCGGTTGACCACCTCCAGAGGGTCCTCGGTTACGCTGTCGATCCAGGGGTCTGGCGGGGGCAGGATGGAGGGGTCGAAGCCCACGTCCTCGTAGTCGTCAGAGGCGCAGGCGTGGTAGTGGTTTCCTGAGCCCTGGATGCTGACTGTGGATGTTGCAGCGTCCCGAGAGAACTGCCGAGTCAAGACGGCTGGCACTGGGACATTCGGAGACTCTGACGGGGAATAATCCGGAGTGTCCAGATCTGCCTGCACTGCTGCAGTTACACTGTTGGAGCGTGTGAACCGCCGGTGACTGGAGAAAGAGAGGGGAAAATAAAATGGTACATTCATATACACAGAGCTACAACCCACACAGACACATGGAGAACACACCACACTCCTCACAGACAGTCACCCGGAGGAAACCCACGCAGACACAGGGAGAACACACCACACTCCTCACAGACAGTCACCCGGAGGAAACCCACGCAGACACAGGGAGAACACACCACACTCCTCACAGACAGTCACCCGGAGGAAACCCACGCAGACACAGAGAGAACACACCACACTCCTCACAGACAGTCACCCAGAGGAAACCCACGCAGACACAGGGAGAACACAACACACTCCTCACAGACAGTCACTCGGAGGAAACCTACGCAGACACAGAGAGAACACACTACACTCCTCACAGACAGTCACCCGGAGGAAACCCACACAGACACAGGGAGAACACACCACACTCCTCACAGACAGTCACCCGGAGGAAACCCACGCAGACACAGGGAGAACACACCACACTCCTCACAGACAGTCACCCGGAGGAAACCCACACAGACACAGGGAGAACACACCACACTCCTCACAGACAGTCACCCGGAGGAAAACCACGCAGACACAGAGAGAACACACTACACTCCTCACAGACAGTCACCCAGAGGAAACCCACGCAGACACAGGGAGAACACACCACACTCCTCACAGACAGTCACCCGGAGGAAACCCACGCAGACACAGGGAGAACACACCACACTCCTCACAGACAGTCACCCGGAGGAAACCCACGCAGACACAGGGAGAACACACCACACTCCTCACAGACAGTCACCCGGAGTGGGACTCGAACCCACAACCTCCAGGACCCTGGAGCTGTGTGACTGCGACACTACCTGCTGCACCATTATTTACATATTATTATAAATATTATTATAATATATTATTATATACATTATTTAATATACAATTGCAAAGCTGTTTTGCGTTGTCCTGTGAAGGACTGGCACCCCCTCCAGGGTGTAGTCTCGCATTGCGCCCAATGAATCAAATCAGTTCGGCTCTGGACCAACTGCGACCCTGAACTGGATAAGGGTTACAGATAATGAATGAATGAAAAGCTGTTTTGCTAAACTACCCCCACCTCCTTTCCTATCTGCTAAGCATAACATCAAAGTTACTAGCAAATGCCCATTAGTAGCTTTATAAAAATAATAATATATTTTTATATAATTTTTATATAATTTATAAAAAGCAGCAAAATTACAGCCTCAATGTCTGAAAAAGATTTGTTTTGACATTTTAACACAGACAGGAGAAATACAGCCATTGTTCGTGAGGACGGTTTGTAAAGTTAGTGTTGTGTAAATGCTAACAACATGGTAACACTGAGACCCTACTTCAGTGTAATTCTATCCTGAGGAAACAAAAAGAGTTGGGAATGTTCCAAGTGTCCGGGCGAGCCAGAGAAGAGTCTTATTCCAGAAACAATACAATGAAGAATCTTGGCACTCGTGTCATAAACAACAGAGACAGAGAGTGCCAGCTTTGGAAAAGAGCCAATCATGGCTTGTCCAAGCTGCAATAATCAGGCACAGGGAATTTCTACACATGACATAGAACTGTATGGTATAGAAAAAACATATGGGTGTCAGGGGTGTCAAATTAAAAGTGTTAATAATGCATTAACATGAAAAAAAAATCTACATCGTACAGCAACAAAACTGAGTTCTTTTTTTTTCTTCTCATTAAATTGTATCTCATGGCCTTGGATGGTGAATGTTACACGAAACAAGCTCAATGCAGGAAGTAAAACTGAGTCTGTAACTCAGAGTGTCTCTAAATGTAATTGTAGTGTAACTGTATGTAAGAGTAAACAGCTATAGCTTGTGTTATCAGTATTTTAATGTTTTAGCTGCAAAGAAAGACTATTTTTTCCCTTAAAAAGATTCTGTAGACGACAGAACTTAATGTTAATAAAAACATGTTAATTATTATTGATATTAATTATTAATTAATTAACTGCAAATCAATTATGCATCCATTATGATGAAACTGTTTTGTACAGTTTTTTTCTATAACTAAAGGCACATATTTTAAACATATTTTAAAAAGTGTCTAAAACACAAAATTAAAAAGAAAAATAAAATACACAGAGTGAACCACTTAGCCAATTTTTTTTTTTTTTTTTTTTTTTTATATCGTTACACTTATATAGCGCCTTTCTAGATACCCAAGGACGCTTTACAATCCACACTGCTCAGAACACTCAGTCCACACACACACTGGCGAGAAGCGGCAGCCAAACGCGCACAGCGTACTCTCGACCAGGAACGACTGTCCACCTGGAGGACTGCATCGGGCACTAGGATTTCACCCAGGACAGAGCGCCAATCCATATCTGGGAACACACACATTCACTCACACACCAGGACAGTTATTACAGAAGCCAATTCACCTACCCTCCATGTTTTTGGACTGTGGGAGGAAACCGGAGACCCCGGAGGAAACCCACGCAGACACGGGGAGAACATGGAAACTCCACCCAGATGGGACTTGAACCCAAGATCCCAGCGCTGGGAGGCAAACGTGCTCACCACCGTGCCGCCGTTCACTTTTTTTTATCATCTAACCATTTCCAAATCTATAAGATGGATTTCACCGATGCCATTCCAATGTGTCACAGACCAACGCTGGTGGGTGTTATAGCCCTCTAACCCACACCTGGCACTGGGCACGCTGCTCCATAGGATTCCATCTGATTTAATGCTTTTCTATCAAGATTTTACAAGCTGTGAAAATGTTATAAAACAATGCGCTGTACAGATTTGTACGGGAATGAGCTCTTGTTTTGTCTGTATGTCTCTAACCAGAATGCGAAATCTTAGCAGGTACAGTTTAAGTTCAGTAAGCAGAGTGGGAATGGAATGGTGCTAAAATTAAACCTTGGCCCAGGGGCTGTACTGTAATTAGTGACATTTCAGCAGAACGAGACTCAACACTGTACAGAAAAGAACACAGCTGAGTCAGCGTTATGATTCACCACACTGCTGTGCATTTAGTGGGGTCACTTACCAAACATGTCCACACACACACACACACACACACACACACACACACACAGGTTTGTTTTTATTCAAGCTGAAAATGTGGGGCCATATATATGGTCCATGTGTGTTACATTATCTGTACCATGTTAACTGCTCAGACCAGTAGAATTCGTCCAAAAATTATTTACAATATTTTTACAAATATATTATCTTTATTAGTACTTTCTGTAAAATTGCAGTTTTATACATTTTTGTTATAAACTTTGTAGTAATTTGTCAGAGCCAAAACTCCAGCAGCGCTGCTGTGTCTGATCCACCTGCACCAGTGCAACACACACTAACACATCACCACTACAGTGACTCACTGCCCAGTCACACCTGCTCTGTGGTGGTTCTGTAGGGTCTTGACTATTGAGCAACTGTTAAAATACAATCTAACTATAAAGTGTATCTACATGGTCAGCAGAGCTGGTCAAATGGACAATGAGTGTATAAGCAACGGGGTCATTTTTAATGTTTTGGCTGTTTACCTGTACGTAATAATATACAGTGGTTAACACATTGATGTTAGTGCATTTATTATCCTGATAAATAAAATCTAATGCAAACACACATGCACAGGCGTGCACACACACACACACACAAACACACACACATAGTGGGAGCAAAATGTCACAGAGATACACAGAATGAGACACAGTAGCACTGCAGGCTGCTTTTTCTACCTGGGGCATACACAAGAGCTGGACATGCAGAAAACAGCTGCTTTTTATACACACACTCACACACCCACACACACACACACACACACAAACACAAGTCTATGTTCTGCTTGCACCAGGCTCAGTACACCAAATGTCTAGCATAGTGCTAAATGATGGGGGAAGAACACACATACCTTCACACACCTACACACACACACACACACACACACACAAGTCACCTTCTCTCATCCTCTACTTGAACCCCTACTGACTGGAACTTCGACTGGTCCTCTGCTTCCTGATCTTCTGGGCCATCCACCTATTTTACACACACACACACACACACACACATAAATGCATTTGAAAAATAACATGGTAGGTTTCATATGGAAGACCCATTCTATGGAGCATAATGTGAGTCATTCAGACGATTCATTCTCCACGTTGATTAAAGTAATATATTGTTTTAAATATATATTTGGTGGAGACGACAGATGGGAAAACCCTTAAAGGGACAGTAAGCTATTTTCTCCAATAACACCCTGTCCAGAATCTCTGTCTCACCTGGATGCCGATGGAGAGACAGCGTCCCTTTCTCAAGGCGTCTCTGTGACCGTCCCTGAGGCCCTCCCTATGGACCTCTCTGTGTACATCTCTGTGTCCATCTCTGTGTGCATCTCTGTGTGCATCCCTGTGTGCATCCCTATGTCCATCTCTGTGTACATCCCTGTGTCCATCTCTGTGCATGTCTCTGTGTATGTCTCTGTATATGTCTCTGTGTCCGTCCCTGTGACCATCCTCCAGCGCCGGCAGGGGAACGGGCACCGGAACGGGCACTGGGATTGGCATGGGGAGAGGGGTGGAACACATGTTGCTGCTGCTGACGTGCTGACTAGCCGGGACCGTGGACCTGCGCGTTGGCTGCCTCGATGGCAGCGGTCAGAGCCTTCATGCTGTCGATGCTCTCTGTGGAGTTGCTGAGGCCTGAGTGCAGCGTGACCTCACCACGGTGACCTGGGCCGTCCATGTAGGCGTCCTGCGCCGACTCGGTGCTGCTCTGCGCCGTGATGCTGATGAAAGGCTTGGTGGAGGTGCGCGGGGGCACAGGAGGTGGGGTCTTCTTGTAGGTGGTGATACAAGATGACACTGAAAAAGCAGACAAAACACTGAGGTTTAGACAGTACCCGCTTTACTTAGTATTTCATTCATTCATTATCTGTAACCCTTATCCAGTTCAGGGTCGCGGTGGGTCCAGAGCCTACCTGGAATCATTGGGCGCAAGGCGGGAATACACCCTGGAGGGGGCGCCAGTCCTTCACAGGACTATTTAGTGATTTTTTTGGGGCTCATCCTAGAGTTGTAGAGTGATTCCCTTTTACAGCACTGTCCTGAAATCAACGACAGAAAATACATAATGCGGTTTCTGCAGTGCTGAACCTAGAGTAGCAACGACAGAGGCTCTGTTCTCCCTGTTACAGGTCAGTGAAGCCTCACAATGATTTTGAAGCTGACTTGATGAGTAGTCAAAAGTTCATCCATGACGACTATTAACCATTCATTCGTCTCACTTAACTGCTTTGTCCTGGTCTGAGTCACCGTGGGTTAAGAGCCTACCCAGAATCATCGGGCACAAGTTTGGAACGCACCTTGGACAGGACACGCAACCCGTCACTCACTCCCTCACAGCTGTGAACAATTTCACACAGACAATCCACCTACCAATCCACTGTGGGAGAAAACGGAAATACCCAGACGAAACCTATTCAGACAAGGGGAGAACACCGCACACTGCTCATAGACAAAGCGCTTAGGCTAGGGTAAAACTCAGGACCCCAGGACCCTGAAGCTGAGCGTCAGGCAC
This sequence comes from Hoplias malabaricus, assembly GCF_029633855.1. NCBI lineage: Eukaryota > Metazoa > Chordata > Actinopteri > Characiformes > Erythrinidae > Hoplias > Hoplias malabaricus. The sequence goes on from NC_089818.1 coordinate 3,748,481, forward strand.
AAGTCACCTGGGGTATGGGACACCGTGTAATGGTGGACCTGCCTTCTCAGGGTTCTTCTTGTTTGGGGGGCCCTCCAGCAGCTTTTCTCTAATATTATAAAATTATAATATAATAATAATAATATAATAATATAATGTATAGAAAAAAAATATATATATATATACAGAGAGAGAGAGAGAGAGAGAGAGAAGTGAGAGCAGGAGAGAGAGAAGAGAGAAGAGAGAGAGAGAGAGAGAGAGAGAGAGAGAGAGAGAAGAGAGAGCGGGAGAGTGAGAAGAGAGAGAGAATAGAGAGTGGGAGAGAGAGAGAGAAAGAGAGAGACAGAGAGGGAGAGAGAGAGAGAGAGAGAGAGAGAGAGAGAGAGAGAGAGAGAGAGAGAGAGAGAGAGAAGAGAGAGAGAGAAGAGAGAGAGAGAGAGAGAGAGAGGGAGGGAGAGAAGAGAGAGCGGGAGAGAGAGAGAGAGAGAGAGAGAGAGAGAGAGAGAGAGAAGAGAGAGAGAGAGAGGGAGGGAGAGAAGAGAGAGCGGGAGAGTGAGAAGAGAGAGAGAGAGAGAAGAGAGAGAGAGAAGAGAGAGAGAGAGAGAGAGAGAGAGAGAGTAGGGAAAGGGAAAATATCACAAGTATAAAATTGGGCCTTGAAGTGCAGAACTCCACCATATCAGCTGCTATTTGTTGACTTTCTTAAACGAACATGTGTTGTTTGGTGCTGAGCGCCACCTCAGTTCCAAGGCCTTCACCATAGAGACACAGTAAAGCCCCATATCCCCAACTAAACACGAGTTAATCCGGCAAGTCTGTGCAGAACAAGAGGCTGTACCTCGCTGTATGTGTGTTTTCTGCTGCGGTTACAGTAAACACCCAGAAGAGGGCGATCTCAAGCAAGTCCAAAACCAGAGATGCCTCTTTCACTCTCTCTCTTTCTTTGGCCTTATACATTATTCTCTCTGTTCCTTCACACACGCCTAAATGCCACCATTCCTCCACACTGTACCGAGCTGGAACTGGGTCACTGCATAAATCCAGCAGTGGGAAATAAAAAAAAAAAACACACACTCACAAAAGACAAACAGGGATAGTCCCTCAGAATGTATAGAACTAATAAGAGGTACTCATCTGTAGGAAGTCTGTGGACACCTACAACATTTACAAATACAGATATCTTATTGCTCCCGGTGAGAAACAAAGAGGAGAGAAAAGTGTATTTCATTTTAACACCACTTTACTGAAACCAATGGGGAGGGGCTTTCCTAAATTCCTCTAAACGGTCCATAGTGCAGTTTCTGCAGTGCTGAACCCAGAGTAGCAGTGACAGGGGGTCTGTTCTTCCTGTTACTGGTCAGTGGAGCATCGTAATGATTTTGAAAATGTAATCTGAATTCCTGCTTTATTTCAGAACTATAGAAACCTCAGCATGTGCTTGTATGTCTACTGTGTCCACACACACACACACACACACACACAGAGAGAGACTTAGAGCGCTTAGAATAAGGTCCAGGAGTGAGTCTAATGAGGTGAAGGCTGATAAGAAAGACTCTACGGTCCGGTTTAGCTATGGCTGTGTGTGTGTGTGTGTGTGCGTGTGTGTGTGTGTGTGTGTGTGTCTGGCTCGTCAGGCAGTTCAGTCCACTCTCCAGCTCAATCTGTTCCAGTGTGTGCTGCAGAGATAAGGCAAACACACTCCACCAGCACAAAAACACTCTATCAGCTACAGATTCTCTCTGTCTCTCTCTCTCTCTCTCTCTCTTCCTTCTCTATCTCAACCTTGCGCTCTCTCTCTCTCTCGGTTTTTATCTCCCTCATTCTTTCTCTCTTCACTTGTTCCTTTTTACACTTTGTTCTTTTTCTATTTCCCTTGATCTTTGCTCGAGGGTTTTCTTTCTTGCTTTTTCTCTTTGCCCCCTTTTCTCTCCCCTTTTTAATTCCTCTTACTCTCTACCTATTAATATCTCTGTCAACCGTTCTCTCGCTCTACCTTTCTTTTCCTGTATCACTCTTTATTCATCACACACTCTCTCTTTCCTCTGCTTTTCTCTTTTTCACTCTTTGTTAGCATTCTTCAAATACTATCTTGTGCTATTTTTCCTTTCCCTACTCTCTTCCTTTCTCTGTCTCTCTCTCTCTCTCTCCCCCTCTCTCTGATATCACTGACAGCAGCAGCTGTGCCTCTTTAATCTCTCTCAGGTTTAATTTCTCCACTTGGCTTCTTGGGCTTGTTGTCGTTGATAGTGTCTTTATCATCGCCATTTGCTGCCATCTCTGAGAAACAGAAGGATGTGCTGCTTTCTGCAGATTTTCTCAGGGCTAACACCCACAGAACCCAGCTGAGACAGGGACAGAGACACGCCGCCTAATTTCCTTTAAGGAGAGATTCATCTTTTTTTTCCCCCAGCAATTCTCCTTCACATCAGAACCAGCCACTATAGTGACACCTAGTGGTCATAGATGTGTCAGAGATTCTGTATTAAACCTAGTTTAAAAACAGCTGCTCCAAATGTGGGAGACTTCGGACTCAGTCCAATGCGAATTGGACTACATATAAATGCATTCTCTCTCTCTCTCTCTCTCTCTCTCTCCCCCCTCTCTTCTCCCTCTCCCTCTCTCTCTCTCTCCCCCCCTCTCTTCTCCCTCTCTCTCTCTCTCCCCCCCTCTCTCTTCTCCCTCTCCCTCTCTCTCTCTCTCTCTCTCTCTGAGTGAGTGATGGTGTGTGAGTGAGAGCGTTTGAATTCTATTTTCAACTTTGTTTTCTTCTTTTGTGTTAGTTTTCTCTGGGTTTCTGGGCTGTTATGTGTGTAATTTATTGAACTGTGCACCGTTCTGTTAGTGGAGGGTTAGCGCGGGAAGGTCATTGCTCCGTCTCTGTGGCGGGGTGTGGGAATGGCGTCTCACCAGAGCGGTCAGGCCCCGTCCCTCTCGCTCCGTAACGGGGTTCGGTGCGAGGCGGACCCCGCTCTGTGTGTGGAGAATGTGCTGTTAGCGGTGGGGGAGCGGGTGAGGTGTGAGAACATTGTCTCGGCGTCGCGGATGAACAAGGCCGTGGTGGTGTTTGTGAGGGAGCAGGAGTTGGTCCACAGGCTGATCGAGTACGGACTCAAGGTGAGTGGAGAGTTTTATGCCGGTTGCTCCGCTGGTTTCTCCCGTCTCGAGGGTGACGGTTTCTAACGTTCCCCCCGTTTATACCTGACGGGGATATTGTCCGCGAGCTGGTGGTGTATCAGTGGGTGAGGCCAGGGCTGGAGAAGGTGACGGTGTTGCTGTAGGAGAGAATGAGGTAGGGCTGTGGGTACAGTGGGTGTAGGTGTAGAGGTGAGTGGTGTCCCTGCAGGTGGTTCTGGGATGGGGGTCACTGCAGGAGCGGGCGAAGGTGTTCAGGTTTCTGGTGTTGTTGAGAAGAATATGGAGGACGGTAATAATGTGGTTCAGTCTGGTGAGGCTCAGGCTTCTCCGGAGCCGAGTGCAGGTGCAGTGAATAGTGGTGTGTCTTGTGCAGAGGTGGAAGCTGCTGGAGAAGGCCAGGCGGCTGATGGTGAGGTGTTGGATATGGAGGTGAGTCAGGGAGGGGAGGATGATACTCTCTCTGATGTTTCTGACATGTTGTCTCAGGCCGGGGAGGACCGGCCGCTCCACACGCTCGGTGAGATTAACGAGTTCTTAGATAAAACGTTTGGTAAAGTGGTTGATGTGGTTGAAATCTTTCCTGATGTAGATAAGTTCATTGCTTCTGTGGAAAGGCTGCGCAGAACGGCCAGCTTTGATGAACTGAGTAAACAAAAGCGTTATCGATTAAAGAAAATAGTGACTAAACTGCGGAGGGGTAAAGCCCCGGTTAAACGTTTAAAACAATGATTAGTCCACTGTTGGTGATCTCTCTTCTGACTGTTGTCTGTTTCTCTGTCTTCTCACTATTCTCTAACTCTATGATGGAGACACTCAGAGTAGCCTCTCTATAACATGAACGGGGGGAGGGACAGGAGTAAAAGGGCAATGTTAGCTGAGTTTATTAAGAAGAAGAGAGCTGATGTTATTTTTTTGCAAGAGACACACAGTGATAGAGAAAATGAGGTGGAGTGGGGAATGTGGTGGGACGGGGAGTATGTTCTTAGCCATGGCTCTAGTGTCAGTGCTGGGGTGGCAGTGCTGTTCTCACGGAGAGTGGGGATGGGGAACATGCAGGTCACTGAGTTGGAGCCGGGTCGGGTTTTACTGGTGCAGGGGGACATTAGGGGGACGAGACTCCTCTTTATTAATATTTATGCTCCCCACTCACGGTGGAGAGCGGGTCCGTTTACTGCAGAAACTGAGGGGCTGCTTACGTCAGTGTGATAATCAGACTGTAGTAGTAATGGGGGGAGACTGGAACTGCACCACAGACTTCACTCTGGACAGGACCGGGGAGGAGCCTCACCCTGAGTCGGCTGCAGTGCTGAGTGCTCTGCTCAGGGAGGGGGGGTTGTGGATCCATGGAGAGACTGTAATGAGACCATGAAGCAGTACACGTGGTTAAGATTTCTGAGACGAGGGTCAGTGCTGCCAGACTGGACAGGTTTTACGTGACTAAAGGGGACAGGAGTAGAGTTCTTAATGTTTTTATGGTTCCCTGTGTGTTCTCGGACCACCGCGCAGTTTTTCTGGACCTAGTGCTGACCCACACACCGAGGCCCCAAATATCACTGGCGTTTTAATATAAACCTTTTGCATGACGAGAGATTTTGTGAAAATTTTGGTTTTTTTTGGGAAGCTTGGAGACAGCAGCTGACAGAGTTTGAGAATGTGAGTCTGTGGTGGGAAGTGGGGAAAGCTCAGATTAAACTTTTCTGTCAGCAGTACACCGCACACACAGCTGCAGCAGTGAAGGACACCATTCTGGGGCTAGAAAGGGAGATCAGGCTTTTAGAGAATAATTTTATTGTTGGGAACTGCACAGGAACAAGGAACCTCTTGAAGGACAAGAGACGGACTTTGGGTTCCCTTCTTCATGAGCAGGTGAAAGGAGCCCTGATTAGAGCTCGTGTGGCTAGCATCAAAGACATGGATGCCCCAAGTGCCTTCTTTTTTAACCTGGAGCGGAAGGCGGTCCACTCCAACCCTATGATTGCTTTCTTCGGCGTCCGGATGGACTCCTGACCTCAGCGCTAGTGAAATGAGGCAGATCGCCATGGACTTTTACACTGACCTTTATAGCGCCGATGCCACTGACCCTGGGAGCAGGGAAGACCTTCTGGAAGGTCTTCCAAAACTGAATGAAACAGACGTTGAAGCTCTGGACTCGGAGATTGAGCTGTACGAACTCACGGCTGCCGTACAGACTTACTTGCGGTTTTTAAATGGTCCCTACAGGTCGGGCGACTGCCCCTCAGTTGCACTAGAGCTGTACTCACTCTTCTCCCTAAGAAGGGGGACCTGGGACTTTTAAAGAACTGGAGACCGGTGGCGCTGCTGTGCACGGACTATAAAATCTTGTCCAGATGTCTGTCAAACAGACTGAAGGAGTACATGCATGTGCTGGTGAACCCCAACCAGACTTACTGTGTCCCACAACGGACTATAATAAACAATTTGTTCCTGGTGCGGGACGTTATTGACTTATGTACTCTCTCCTCTTGTGATGTAGGTCTTCTCCTCCATTGACCAGGAAAAGGCCTTTGATAGAGTTGACCACTTTTATCTTTTTGATGTGTTACAGAGTTTTGGTTTGGGGAATGGTTTTATATCCTGGAGTACACAGAGGCCTCAGTCCTGCTGAAAGTGGGGGGTGGACTCAGTTGCCCAATTAGGATGGGACGGGGGGTCCGGCAGGGATGCCCTTTGTCTGGGCAGCTGTACAGTTTGGCGATAGAGCCTTTGCTATGTAGGCTAAGGTCTAGACTCGAAGGGCTGGGAGTACCCGGTTTGGAGGAAAAAGTTGTGTTGTCTGCGTATGCAGATGATATAACTGTTTTTATTAGAGGAGAGGGGGACATTCATGAACTGACTAAGGCTCTGTGCGTTTACGCGAGAGCATCCTCAGCCAGAGTTAACTGGGGTAAGTCAGAGAGCTTTATTTTGGGACGATGGAAGGGAAGGGGGTTCCCGATGTTGCCAGAAGGCTTACTGTGGGGGGTACAGGGCCTGAAATATCTGGGTGTGTTTTTAGGTACTGAGAGGTACAGAGAAAAGAACTGGGAGGGGGTAGTGGAGAAGGTATGCGCTAGGTTATCTAAATGGACCTGGGTCCTGCCCCGGCTGTCCTACAGGGGAGAGTTCTGGTCGTTAATAACCTGATCATCTCCAGGCTGTGGCACAAGTTCCTGGTGCTGGATCCACCTGCCTCCCTCGTGTTGGAACTACAGCGGAAGACTGTGGACTTTTTCTGGAGTGGACAACACTGGACCCGCGCCTCTGTTCTCTATCTGCCGGTGAGTGAGGGTGGGCAGGGGCTGATAGACTTACCCAGCCGTATCCAGGCGTTCAGGCTGCAGACGGCTCAGAGACTGCTGTACGCGTCGGGTTTGGCATGGACTGCTACAGCCTGTGCCCTCCTACGACGCGTGGAAAACCTAGCATATGACAGACATTTGTTCGTTCTGCAGCTGACTGAGATGAACCTGGCTGGAACAACAGAGTTTTCTGTTCCTGAAAGCCTGGGCCTCGGTCATAAAGGCCACCAGGACTGAGGCTGAGGTCCTTCCCTCTATTGAGGAGGAGCCCCTGTTCTTCAATCCCCTGATCCAGACCAATGCACTCTCTGCTCCAAGCCTTCGATGGAGATTCCGAAGAGCTGGCATCACAAAGCTGGGCGACTTGAGAGTGCAGGGGGGCTGGAAGTCGACGGAGGACTTGAGAGCAGAGACTGGGGTGTTGTCCACTCGGACTACTGCAGAGGGTCCTGAGGGAGGGTCACCTTGGCACTGCCCACCACCTTCAGGGAAGCTCTTAATCGTCCCACAGCTGGAGAAGAGAGGTCCTTTCCCTCTCTCCACATCTGTCCTAACACTGCAGAGCATTGTGAAGAAGAGGGAGCACTCCTGACCTTCACAGTGCCTCAACTTCAGACCTTTGATGACATCTCGAAAAAGGCACTGTATGCTGCGTGTGTGAAGATCCGGCACAGGACCTCTCTCTCCGGACTGAAGGAGTCGAGATGGTCGGGTCTGTTGGCGTCGGGCTCTTCTCCACGAGGCTGCTGGAGATCCCTGTACAAACCTCCAATAGAGAAGTGGGTGGGGGACCTGCAGTGGAGGGTGGTGCATGGAGCTGTGGCCACAAACAGATACATAGCGCATATTGACCCCCACTACAGGGAGCGGGTGTCCGTTCTGCAGCAGTGAGGAGACAGTGGAGCAA
>NC_089818.1:3789355-3806855 GCF_029633855.1 Hoplias malabaricus
TGGATCTGGAGGTTGTGGGTTCGATTCCCGCTCCGGGTGACTGTCTGTGAGGAGTGTGGTGTGTTCTCCCTGTGTCTGTGTGGGTTTCCTCTGGGTGACTGTCTGTGAGGAGTGTGGTGTGTTCTCCCTGTGTCTGCGTTGGTTTCCTCCGGGTGACTGTCTGTGAGGAGTGTGGTGTGTTCTCCCTGTGTCTGCGTTGGTTTCCTCCAGGTGATTCCTCCACGCTCCAGAAACACACATTGGTAGGTGGATTGGTGACTCAAAAGTGTGCGTAGGTGTGAGTGTGTGAGTGAATGTGTTAGTGTGTGTTGCCCTGTGAAGGACTGACACCCCCTCCAGGGTGTATTCCTGCTTTGTGCCCAATGATTCCAGGTAGGCTCTGAACCCACCGCGACCCTGAACTGGAAAAGCGCTTACAGATAATGAATGAATGAAGGAATTTTCTCTAGATGTCTTTTGACTTTTGCCCAGCACTGTATGACTGTGTCCTTTTTCAACAGCAGTGTGTGCGCTCCTTGGGAAGAACAAGATGTGTTAACAAGTGATAGAGTGTGTGCCAAACAGCAGAAAAAACAGAGCAGTAGAGAATGACACTAGAGCAGTGGTTGGTTGTTCTCAAAGGTGGCAGCTCTACATGTTCCCAGTAGGCTGGGCACCTGGAGAGCAAGTTAAAGTTTTATTATAGCAGCAGAGCTTTGTTCGTATGTGTGTGTGTGTGTGTGTGTGTGTGTCTGAGCTGACAGCTTTGCCATCACAGCAGTCCAACAAGCTCTACACATTGACACTCTGGCCATCCTGTGGGGAACGAAGCACACACATACACACCATACACACACCGCCACCACTGCTTCTTCACACACTGTGTGAGCTCAATTAGTGTGACTCACTGTCTCACACTGTCTTATCCTACGTATTGCATTTATTGTTGGGCTTTGAGCCTAGTGTCGCATGGTTGTATATCTACTGTGCTGAAATCTAAGATTCTATATAACAATATGGTGTTATTTGCACTGCAAAACATGCATTAATGTGGTCATTCAACTTCCCTGATTTTTGTGTGTGTTTGTATGGTGGTTTCAAGCCAATGCACAAATTTTGCTGATATTTCAATACGATAATTGGTGGCGCATTTTCTCACTGTCCAATTACAAACACGCATCTCTATTTCTGTGTTTCAAGCTTCAGTTTGCAACATCAGTTGAACACAGCAGCTGTCCTTCACATTGTAATAAAAGTCCAATAAAAATCCTCTAAAATGACTTGGATTAAAATCATTTTACATTCACTTTCATCAAAACTTGAGAAGGTTTTTTTTTCTTTCTCCTGTAAAGTTGCTGTTTTAGGAGATAAATGTTTTTCACTGGACTGTGTGAGGAAACATGAGCACATGGAGGAAACCCATGCGAACACAGGGAGAACACACCTGGAGCTGCGTGACAGCGGCATTACCTGTTGCGCCACTGTACCACATTTACACAACTAAATGAAATCTTAGGCCTAATCACTAAGGTTGCTGTGGCTGTTGTTGCTACACTACCAGAAGTCCACTTCAAGTACATATTTCTATATCTATTACTGCATTATTAATTAGTCTGAATAGATCTATAATGTAATTATTATTAAAAAAAAATAACTGACTTGTAAAAACATGAACATAGTAACAAAAATTATTTACAGCTGGGACCAGTCTATGTAAGGACCAGTCAGTTATTGCATGCATGCAGTGTAGTTGAAAGCTAAAATATGATGCAATTAAATATAACATCTGTCCATATATAAACATGAGGGCGTCACGGTGCTGCAGCAGGTGGTGTGTTGCAGTCACCCAGCTCCAGGGTGGTTGTGGGTTTGAGTCCCGCTCCGGGTGACTGTCTGTGAGGAGTGTGTTGTGTTCTCTCTGTGTCTGTGTGGGTTTCCTCCGGGTGACTGTCTGTGAGGAGTGTGGTGTGTTCTCCCTGTGTCTGCGTGGGTTTCCTCCGGGTGACTGTCTGTGAGGAGTGTGGTGTGTTCTCCCTGTGTCTGTGTGGGTTTCCTCCAGGTGAGTGTCTGTGAAGAGTGTGGTGTGTTCTCCCTGTGTTTGCATGGGTTTCCTCCGGGTGAGTGTCTGTGAAGAGTGTGGTGTGTTCTACCTGTGTCCTTGTGTGTTTCCTCCGGGTGCTCCGGTTTCCTCCCACAGTCCAAAAACACACGTTGGTAGGCGGATTGGAGACTCAAAAGTGTCAGTAGGTGTGAGCGGATGTGTAAGTGTGTGTCGCCCTGTGAAGGACTGGCGCCCCCTCCAGGGTGTGTTCCTGCCTTGCGCCCAATGATTCCAGGTAGGCTCTGGACCCACCGCGACCCTGAACTGGATAAGCGCTTACAGATAATGAATGAATGAATGAATGAATGAATATGAAATATTAGATATTGGTATCGGCCCACAATTCCCATATCGGTGCATCCCTTGGTGAATCAATTACAACAATAAGAACTGGTTTCAACTGACAGAAAGTTTGAAGATGAACTACTTGATGACTTCTATCTCTTACATTGCAATTGGGTCACTCCTGTAATGTGGTCCAGTTGCCCTGGGGAAATTCCCATGTCTCTTTCTCATCTTTTTGCTTTCACAGCCTTTAACAGGTTTTCACAAATGCTTCAGAAAAGCATGTCATAATCAAGTCTTCAGACAAACGTTTCCATTACACGAGTCATTGTTTTTTAAGTGTCTGTAAGAGCACAATGACACATCAACCCACTGAATGCTACTTGCCTATAGCTGGAGAAAGCTGGAATGAGGGAAGTGTAATAGCCCCCGTGGCGCACGTCCCGCAGCCGCTGCCTGTTTGCAAACCCAATAATTCCCTGCAGTGCCACGAGAGCGCAGAAGAATCTCTTTTAAATGTCTCCCTGATGGAGGAACACACCTGCCACTGCACACTGTCTTCATTCTGACAGAAAGGGAAAGTGTTATTACCACGGTTTTCACAGCGAGAAATCCAATGTTTGCTGTTCATTTGTGAAATGTATGTCTTTGGATAAGAACGGAGAGTTAAAACCTCAATCATGGATGAAAGGGCTGGAGAAAACTTTCACTGCAGCTTCAAGAGATGTCACTATTAAACCTAAGAAGGTTATACATCCTGTAAAAACACTTCTTACATTTTAAATAAAGCTTTTCTTACTTAAGCATTTCACATTTGAAAGAAGCAAAGAAATGATGAGGACAGTGCCTAGTACACTATTAACCTGGTGGAGATATGAATTAAAGGGTTCACGATACACCCCTTTTCTACAAGTGAACACAGTTCTGCGGTCTTCATGAAACATCTGTGACATGCTTTTGCCAAAATACCACAAGGACCAAGCACCACAGCAGTGTTTTCCGCCTCTCTAAACAGCCCTGGTTCAGAGTGGCCGGAGTGTTGTTGCCACTCCAGTCTCAGCACTGCAGAATCTACACTATGTAGCATTTGGAGGACGGTTAGAGAGCACCCCGTTTCCACTTCCCTCGCACTTGATTTCAGGGCAGTGCTGTAAAAGTGAATTAACACCAAATACAAAGTCTTACCTAGTGTTCCTTTAAATAAATGCGATAATCATGTAATATATGAGCAAGCTAACACCGGTCTTTTCATTATATCCCTGCAAAACAGAAACATATAAAGAAACAAGGACATATTACTTGTAGAATTTCCAACAAAGGCCTATTTGTTAATTCTGAAAAGAGCACTAAATTACAAACCCCAAAGCAAGCCACATTATTGTCTCTTTAACGTCAGTATCATTTGCCAAACAAAGAACATGACAGTTTGGCTGATCGACATTAAAGCTGACCATGTCATAATTAACACCAGCAAACCATGCAATTAATCTGATTAAATGTGTCACCTGACACCAGTAATTATTACCCTGTGAAATACATACCACCTACATCTGAACAAAGTGTTCGGACGTTTGACTCCGGTACGCAGAGGCCGACTGTACGTCTAATTACTAAAGCCCTGCGTCAAAAAATATCCATCTGTCGGTTTCATAACTATTAATGAGCAGGAGTTTCACTGAGATAGTAATTAGTCTCATGGGAGATGGTGGGGGTGGGGAAGGGTGGGTCACCACAACAGCCAAACAGATGGGGGGGGGGGGGGGGGGGGATTAGTGAGGGACATGTGATGATACGATATAGACACTTACATCCAGCACTTTTCAGACTCAATAAAAAAAATAAAAATAAATAAATAAATAAAAATTAAAAAAAAAAAAATATAAAAAGGTTTCAGTTCAATAACAATCTGCCCTGATCACACTTGATCACACCTGTCTTTCCTGTCCTTTTGGGATATTTCTGGACTCAACACCAACAGCAGGAACCCTAACACATAAGCATTGTGTGTTTGACAGACCAGGAAGCCAGACTGTGTTATACAACTAAATTCCAAAGCACATCAGTCCAGGAATAGTGAACACACACATGGAATATATGAATACATATATATTATATCTCCTCCTTGGATCACCACCTTAACGTGGTGGAGGGGTTTGCGTGCCTGCGTGAGCCTAGGAGCTATGTTGTCGGGGGCAATAGCCCCTGGTAGGGTCTCCCAAGGCAAATTGGTCCTAGGTGATGGGCCAGACAAAGAGTGATCCATAAAGACATGGATGAATAAGATAACAACGAGGACACAGCCTCCCTTGCCCGGAGCAGGGTTACCGGGGCCTCACCCTGGAGCCAGGCCTGGGGGAGGGGCTCCTTGGCGAGCGCCTGGTGGCCGGACTTTCACCTATGGGGTCCGGCCGGGCTTAGCCCGAAGGAAATACATGGGTCCACTCTCCCATGGGCCCACCACCTGTGGGAGAGGTAGTAATCCGGGTCTGGTGCATTGTGGATCGGGTGGCGGTCGGGGTCGGGGGCCCTGGCGTTCTGATCCTCGGTTACTGAAACTGGCTTTTGGAACATGGAACGTAACCTCTCTGGTGGGAAAAGAGCCTGAGCTGGTGCGCGAGGTTGAGAGGTACCGGCTAGATATAGTTGGGCTCGACACACAGTATGGGCTCTGGAACCAATCTCCTTGAGAGGGGCTGGATGCTCTTTCACTCTGGAGTTGCCCAGGGTGAGAGGCGTAAGGCAGGTGTGGGCTTACTCATAGCCCCCCAGCTTAGCGCCTGTACGTTGGGGTTTACCCCAGTGGACGAGAGGGTAATTTCCCTGCGCCTTCGGGTTGGGGAAAGGGCTCTGACTGTTGTTTGTGCTTATGCACCGAACAGCAGTTCAGAGTACCATGCCTTCTTGGGGACCCTAGAGGGAGTGCTGGAGAACACTCATTCTGGGGACTCCATTGTTCTGCTGGGGGACTTCAACGCTCACGTGGGTAATGACAGTGAGACCTGGAGGGGCGTGATTGGGAGGAACGGCCCCGCTGATCTGAACCCGAGTGGTGTTCAGTTATTGGATTTCTGTGCTCGTCACAGTTTGTCCATTACGAACACCATGTTCGAACATAAGGGTGTCCACAAGTACACCTGGCATCAGGACACCCTAGGCCGCATTTCGATGATCGACTTTATAGTCGTATCATCTGACCTGCGGCCATATGTTCTGGACACTCGGGTGAAGAGAGGCGCTGAGCTGTCAACTGATCACCACCTTGTGGTGAGTTGGATCAGATGGCGGGGGAGGATGCCGGACAGACCTGGCAGGCCCAAACGTGTGCTGAGGGTTTGCTGGGAACGTTTGGCAGAGGAACCTGTCAGAAAGATCTTCAACTCCCACATCCGGCAGAGCTTCGACTGCATCCCGGGGGAGGCTGGTGACATTGAGTCCGAGTGGGCCATGTTCCGGACCTCCATTGTTGAGGCGGCTGAACAGAGCTGTGGCTGCAAGGTTGTCGGTGCCTGTCGGGGTGGCAATCCCCGCACTCGGTGGTGGACACCCCGGGTGAGGGGGGCTATCAAGCTGAAGAAAGAGTCCTATCAAGCCTGGTTGGCTCAGGGGACTCCGGAGGCAGCCGACAGGTACCGGGGGGCCAAGCGGCTTGCGGCCTCGGCAGTCGCTGAGGCAAAAACTCGGGTGTGGGAGGAGCTTGGTGAGAACATGGAAAACGACTTTCGGTCGGCTCCAAGAAGTTTCTGGCAAACCGTCAGGCGACTCAGGAGGGGAAAGCAGTTTTCCACCAACACTGTATATGGTGGGGGTGGGGAACTGTTGACCTCGACTGGGGACGTCATCAGGCGGTGGAAGGAATACTTCGAGGATCTTCTCAATCCCACCAGCACGTCTTCCGCAGAGGAAGCAGAGCTTGGGGACCCCGGGGGGGGCTCGTCTATCACTGGGGCTGAAGTGGCCAAGGTGGTAGGGAAACTCCTTGGCGGTAGGGCCCCGGGGGTGGATGAGGTTCACCCCGGGTTCCTCAAGGCTCTGGATGTTGTGGGGCTGTCCTGGTTGACACGTCTTTGCAACATCGCGTGGACATCGGGGGCAGTGCCTCTGGACTGGCAGACTGGGGTGGTGGTTCCCCTTTTCAAAAAGGGGGATCGGAGGGTGTGTTCCAACTATAGGGGGATCACACTCCTCAGCCTCCCCGGTAAGGTCTATGCGGGGGTACTGGAGAAGAGAGTCCGACTGATAGTTGAACCTCGGATCCAGGAGGAACAATGCGGATTCCGCCCCGGTCGTGGAACACAGGACCAGCTCTTTACCCTCGCTAGGATCCTGGAGGGTGCATGGGAGTTTGCTCAACCAGTCTACATGTGTTTTGTGGATCTGGAGAAGGCATTCGACCGTGTCCCTCGGGGTATTCTGTGGGGGGTGCTCAGGGAGTATGGGGTACTGGGCTCTTTGTTACGAGCTATCCAGTCCCTGTACAAACAGAGCAGGAGTCTGGTTCGTATGGCTGGCAGTAAATCTGACTGGTTTCCAGTCAGAGTTGGACTCCGTCAGGGCTGCCCGTTGTCACCGGTTCTGTTCATAATTTTTATGGACAGAATTTCTCGGCGTAGCCAAGTGGCGGAGGGTGTCCGGTTTGGTGGTCTCAGGATTCCATGTCTGCTTTTTGCAGATGATGTGGTCTTGTTGGCTTCATCGAGCCGGGACCTCCGGCTCTTGCTGGACCAGTTTGCAGCCGAGTGTGAAGCGGTAGGGATGAGGATCAGCACCTCCAAGTCCGAGTCCATGGTACTCAGCCGGAAAAGGGTGGAGTGCTCTCTCCAGGTTGGAAGTGAGATCCTGCCTCAAGTGGAGGAGTTTAAATACCTCGGGGTCTTGTTCACGAGTGAGGGAAAGATGGAGCGTGAGATTGACAGGCGGATCGGTGCAGCGTCAGCAGTAATGCGGGCTCTGTACCGGTCCGTTGTGGTGAAGAGAGAGCTGAGCAGAAAAGCAAAGCTCTCGATTTACCGTTCAATCTACGTCCCAACCCTCACCTATGGTCACGAGCTTTGGGTAGTGACCGAAAGAACGAGATCGCGGGTACAAGCGGCTGAAATGAGTTTTCTCCGCAGGATGTCTGGACTCTCCCTTAGAGACAGGGTTAGGAGCTCGGACATCCGGGAGAGACTCGGAGTGGAGCCGCTGCTCCTCCACGTCGAAAGGAGCCAGCTGAGATGGTTCGGGCATCTGGTTCGGATGCCTCCTGGACGCCTTCCTGGAGAGGTGTTCCGGGCATGTCCAACGGGGAGGAGGCCCCGGGGCAGACCAAGAACACGCTGGAGAGACTATATGTCTCGACTGGCCTGGGAACGCCTCGGTATACCCCCGGAGGAGCTAGAGTCGGTGGCTGGGGAGAGGGAGGTCTGGGTTTCTTTGCTCCGACTGCTTCCCCCGCGACCCGGACCCGGATAAGCGGTGGATAATGGATGGATGGAAATGGATATATTATATACATGTAAACACAAAAATATAATGGTTTATAATGTATTATTGATTTAAATTATTTATCTGTGAACCATTTCGCACCTTACCATGTGATAAATAAATGCCCGAGCCACATGCATTCGGATATTAAGCTCATATCCTCCGTCCAGGAGCTAATATTCTAAGTCAATGAAAGTGGAGGCTTTCAAAAATGCTCTTCAAGGCGGAGATTTTGTCAGTGGTGCAGTGTTTATGGGCAAAACTGAGCTTTTCAAAAACTCTGATGTCACACAATGTCTGTTTCTTGCTGAAATTGAAATGGCTACTTAAAGGTATATGAAAGTGTCAAACAAATAAATACAGTGGAGTTTGAGTTCCTAACTTGTGTTTATTGATAGTCAGAAAACATGTTATTTCTTACTAATTCAAGGAATAGGGTTTAAAAGACCGTTGGTACCCCCCCCCCCCCCCCAACAACGGTGTTGGGAAACTCTAATAGGCGTCTTGCCTGTGACGTAGATGGTGGACAACAACTCTAGAAGCTGCACTTAATTTAATGTAAAATGACGAAAAGGTGTGTTGTTTTTGGCTGCAATCATTCAATGTACAGTGGGACATCTGTGCACAAATGGCCCAAAGATCCCAAAATATCCAGAAAATTGTCTAAATTTGTCCACTTTAAACGGGCACTTTGGAAAGGACCATCCGCTCACTCCGTTATCTGTAGCTCATTTCACTGGCGCTTTTCCAACAATATGGGCATGTAAGGACACCAACGAAAGGTGTTCAAGAGCCTCTGTAACATGGAGGTAAACAGGGTAAGGACACTCACTTCGCCTGTTTTAGCTGGTGTTAGTTAACGTTAGCTTGACTCGCTAAACTCGGTGGCTCAGATTATACTCGGCTACGTAGCTGCATTACGGAGGTTTATAGTGTCGGATGAATTCGAGTTCGACTTCGATCACATTTACAAGAATAACGGTACCTCTACATTTGAGTTTAGCTTATTGCTAGGCTATTGTCATGAATAATGTTGGTTATTTAGCTAGATACTGTCATAACAGTCAGTCATAACAGGTTTTTCCGTAAAAAAATAATAAAATTGTAAAAAGCAAATTAAGCTGCTATTTTCATTTTAATTCATACTTATATATGTCAGTAACTAAAATAATGTGAAATATTCATGGAGGGCCCTGTGAAGGACTGGCACCCCCTCCAGGGTGTATTCCCGACTTGCGCCCAATGATTCCAGGTAGGCTCTGGACCCACCGCGACCCTGAATTGGATAAGGGTTACAGATAATGAATGAATGAATGAACTATTAAGATCTAGATTCAGAAATTTCATGACTCTGTAGTGCACTACATAGGGAGTCTGAAGTGATTTGGGATTAAACCTCCGTGTTTCTCTCCTGCTTCGTGGTGATTTGATGTCTCTGTTTATTCTTATTCTTCTGGAGGGGGCTGTTTTCAAAAACAGATTTTCAAAAATATCCAGACATGTGAAAACGAGACTAACTTTATAAAGTTAATTTACTGATTTTTAGATTATTGAACCCTAAACTGTAGAGCACCTTGTGAGACTGTGCATCTGTTTCCCTTCCAGGAGTTTTTTGTTTTAACATTTTCAGATGAATTCATACTCAGTAGCTTCCATTTACTCCTTATCACACAATCATTCCTGACAGACTTATTCCTTTAATAACAGCTAAATTATTCTTAAAATATACTGGCACTCCTTTGTATTCATATGAATATGTCTAAAGATTTAACAAAATGTTAGAAATAAAAGTTAAAAAATAAAATCGTTTTTTTCCTGTGTTTTTTCCTCAGTCTCTCTTCAGCACTCACTGAGAATCGTTCACTGTGTGTCTCGTTAATTTGCTATTTGTCTCTTTAATGAATACATTGCACTTTATTTGACGGTTTTATGGGTTGTTAATACATTGTTAAAAACTTGGAAATATTATGGTATGGTAAGGTTATTTACACGTACCTTAATTAATTACTTTTTACTAAAGTGTTATTCAGTAACTCTAGCTGTAGCTAGGTTTGAAATATTAGGGTCATCAGTGTGGTGGTTCTATCCGTTAGAAATGATAACGAGGGTTTGATTCCCTGCTCGGGTGAGGCACAAATCAGTCAGGGCTCATGACTAGAGAATACCTTCTCATGCATCCAGCCCTATATCCATCCATCCCTTTCTTTTATCATTCCATTCCTGCTCTCTCTGCTCCATTTGGCTGACGGGCTTAGAACATGCCTAAGGCCTTTTTACAATCACAAACACACACACACACACACACACACACACACACACACACGTGTCAGTAGAGAATGAGAGTATGGATTCTCCCCAGATTCCCATTTATCACTAACAGACAGGTGGGAAGCATTTGAACACAAGCACACACCACCCCCACCCTCACCCACAACCCCACACTCTTTTTATACAGTTTTTATACAGTGTCAAAACTTGAAATAGTATATATGAATACATAACCCACCCCCCTCTCTCTCTCTCCCCTCTCTCTCTCACATCTCTCTCTCTCTCTCTTATTTCTCTCTCTCTCACACACTCTCTCTCTCATTTCACTCTCTCTCTCCCATTCATTTCTCTCTCTCTTCTCTCTCTTCTCTCTCTCTCTCAACAGTGCAGGAGTTGTGTCTGGGCATCATTGCAGATTTTAATGTGGAATGTAAAATGAAAATGAAAAATTAATCACTAAAACACACACACACTCTCACACACACACACACACACACACACACACACACAAGCAATCATGCAGTCCCATGTCTACTGTTCACAGACACTGGACAGAGTTTGATTGATGACTTAAAGGGAGACGGATTACGGAGTGTAATTTCGTTTATTCTGTAATGCAACAGTCACCTGACATTTATTTATTAACACGATTATGGCTCATGGCAAAACGCATTACTTATGATAAGCAGGAGTCGGAAATGATCACAATATCATATCAGCTAACACCTTAACAAGCAGCCTGTCACCTAGTGATTAGCATGAAGGTTAGCACATGGAAATGCAGCCAGGAGTGGAATGAAAACGATTACGTTCAGATCGTTACGTTTTCATCCTCATTTTTTATTATAATTTTTTAGCCTTGGCTTATGAAACTGTCATAACGTAATCAGACGAATTCTTCAGAAACGATGAGGAAGAGTCTTGTGGTTGAGCCGTGGTTTCTCTCGACTGGTTCACGTTGGTGTGATTGTGTTTTTGTGTGAATTTCTGTGACCGTGTGTGTGTGTGTGTGTGTGTATAATTGTCCATGTGTGTGACTGTGTTTCTGTGACTGTGTTTGTGTGACTTTGTGAGATTCTGTGTGTTTGTGACTGTGTGAATGTGTGTGTGTGTGTGTGTGTGTGTGTGTGTGTGGTGCTGGTGCTTGGCCCTATTGTGTGTTTTTGGTGACTCAAGAGCTTTTGTTTGCAGAGACTTCCTGTGAGCCAAAAATAAATGCAACTTGAATAGATACCCTCTCCTTCCCACGCACACACATCAGAGAAGGAGAAATGGGGCGAGAGAGGAAGAAGGGAGGGATGAAGAGAGAGATGGTGTGTGTGTGTGTGTGCGTGTGTGTAAGAGAGAGAGGGGGTGGGGGGGGGGCAAAGTCAGCCGTCACAAATACTTCGTACAGAGCCCCTCAGATGACTTGGCTGTCAGTTTGATCTGATTTTTCCTGCGCCTTTTTTCTCCCAAAGGAAATCTGGCCTGTGCCACAGTCGCGCATGATTCCGCGCAGGAATGTGAGTGAAGATACGGATGCTGCGATGGCTCTGTTCTGAAGCTGGATCCAAAAGAGCTGGTCATGCATGACAGCTGCTTTATTTTTATAGTTTTCCCTCTTCGACCGCAGCGAAGCTCCTTTAAATAAAGCGTAGGAACACTTCTCCCAAAGGGCTAGGGCTGAAAGATTAATCAGTTTTGCTCGACATCGCAATTTAAACCTTTTAATATTTCAAATTCAAAATGAACTACAGCCTTCAGGTTTTAAGGGTCAAAATAATAAGAGCCTGGAGATGACTCGGACCATGGTTGTGACAACGTAACCATCATTAACTGGCAGTGTCTTGCAATAAACTTGAATTTGAACTCGTCTCCACACTTTTCCCATCGCATTTTCCCTTGTTTTTTTTTTTTTTTTAAGCTGGCAATATCAGTGCTGTTGTGGTCACATACCCTCGCTCATCTGAATCCAACAAGTCTATGAAGCAAGTGGCTGGCATCATCAGTTTAAAAAGAAAATAAATAAGCAAATCAATAAAGAAAAACCCCGCTTTTCTGGCACGTATGTCTAAAACCACTAGATCCGCATACACACCAGCAGCAGTGACTCATCAGTGGTCTGGAGAAGAAATAAACACATTACTGCGCTACGATCCTCACGTGAAATGTGCTTCATAACGTCTTCCGACTCCTGTTTCCGGATTAGGTAAGATTTGGTTTCTTACACTAGGTAAGATTTGGCTCCCCCTACAGTTGTAGAGTGTAACTCACTTTGACAGCACTGCTCTGAAATCACAGAGGAGGAGGAAAGGAGGTGGGGCTGGGTTTCTACCCTCTTCAATATTTACATAGAGCAGTTTCCCAGTGCTGAGCCCGGAGTAGCACCGACACAGGCTGTGTTCTCCCTATTACAGGAGGTCAGTGATGCATCACAGTCTTTTTGAAGCTGTAAATTTAAGGCAAAAAACCTAACCTAGTGTTGCTTTAAGTCTCAATAATAAAAAAGCAGCTGTTCTGATAATTCTTGACTGGAACAAAAGGCCTGGCCCTTCTTTAAGGAACATAATGTCAGTGCAGTTATACAGCCTCCTGCGGCATTACTCAGCTACATTAGCCTCATAGACTCAGGGGCTAAAGAAGACAAACATGCCTTGGCTATTGGACTGTGTTTGTGACTTGCACTAGTCTCACATGCGTGTGTGTGTGTAGGATTTTATTGTGCATATAGACATCTGTGTATGTGTTTGATTTGCTAAATGAATAGACTTACATGCTTGCTTGTGTGTGTGTGTGTGTGTGTGTGTGTGTGTGTGTGTGTGTGTGTGTGTGTGAGCAAATAAGTTCCATTCCAGAAATATCTCGGAAGACGTGGGGGTGAACGTCACCATGGAAACAGATGGCTTTAATACAAATTGCAGCAGCCCTGCAAAAAAACATTTACGTCCCTTTAAAACCAGCCGTGCTTTCTCTCTCTCTCTCTCTCTTTCTCTCTCTCACACACACACACACACACACACACATGTTCGGCCTCCTGCTGGTCGCAAAAGACACGCATTGTCGCAAGAAAAGCCCCTGCAGCAAAACAGCTCTGCTACATACTGAACATGTGTAGGGATCATGGACAAGCGGCGGAGAAGCTGTAACAGCTTTACACAGACTTAGATAGCTCCTCTCTCACTGTTCCATCCACAAGAAGTGAAAAACCTTTCAAATCAAGTTGCTTTAAGTAATATCTGGGTAGAAATCTTATAAATATTTTCAAATTATGTCTATAATATTTTACTGGTTTTAAGAAACTTTGTCTGAAGGAAATGCCTTAACATTTTGAAAGGACACAATCATCTTCCAGTGGAATGAGACACTTCCATTGGTTAAAATTGTCCCAAAAACAAGCAAACAATGCCTAGAAAATCATAAATAATATCACATTCCTATAATAATTTCACCAAATTCACAGTGATAACTGGTACTCCCCCGAGTCCCAGGATACCTCCAACCTATAAGAGTGAAAACAAGCGAGTGCTTCCTCCGAGAAACTCAAAGCCATGTGCCACAACTTTTTGAACTGCTGTAGCCTCAACATTCTTGGAGGAGAATACCAAAATGAGCCTGCGCTGCTAGCACTGTGCTTGTGTGCTAGGCGCTGAGAGTGGTGCCATGTTACCTAAGAGTGAGCGAGGCCACTTGTGCACACTCGGGCTCCTGGCCTTGGACGTCTGAGACACTTATAATCGAAACAATCTCATAATATCCTTAAGACAATCTCAGAATTATTAGAAACATGATACAAACAAGTATCAGTACAAGTGTAGACAGAAGCTAGCTTATTGTTTAGTGTATAGGCTACATTTCAGAGGATTTCTCTTTGCAGGTTACAGTTGCTTGGCTGCCGAAGAATTCCTTCAGTCTTCTCCACGTATCGATTCTTCCTTCTATGAATCTTCATCTGTCCTCTTTCCCTCTCAATCCAAGAACCTTGCACCTCCCCCTCCCTCCCTTCTGAAGACACAGTGCTGACTAAGTGAGGAGCAGAAGCGAACCCTCCGGAAAAAAAAAGAGGGCAGCTCATGAATATTTTAAAGCCACACGCAAATGCTGGCCTTGCTAATATCTGCGCTCAGCACTCAGGACCGGGGCGAGGAAATAGACTGGTGGGAAGAAAGATAAATAAACACAAGTTTCACTAGAACCAGAGTTGTGCAAATGACCAGAGACCAGAGACAACCTTTCATGTGTGTCACGTCCAATCACAACAGCCATTAGTGTAGTTCCTTCATTTTTACAGAGACATGTATAAAAACAGTCAAATCTGTGTTAGAACACACTGAGAATATGGGCCTCTTAACAATCGTGCATGACCTGCTAGAAAAAGCAGAACATCCCCAGCATCGGACAAAGAAAACCCTTCCAAAGTGAGAAGACAACACCACACTTCCGGTCTGAAAGGATGTGGAGCCGTCAAGAAGCTGTTGCTGAGTAAAAAATATATATCCAAGGTGTGAAATAACAATGGACTAATTATTAATCACTAATTGTGTTTGGGATTGCGTTGATCAAGGAGTGAAAATGCAACCCGTTTCTAAGTCTGAACTTGGAGGTGGGGGGGGGGGGGGATGTAACTACATATTACCTACATATTACATTTGAATGGAAAGAAACAAGGAAATGTGAGCTCTCTCTACACTGTCCCAAATAAGTACCATACAGACACATTACTCTCAGTAAAGTTACAAAGAGTAAATGTACATTTAAAAGGTACAGCAGTGGTGTTAAAGTCCAGTTGTGTTCCCTAAAGGTACATTACATTCTCTTCTCCAATAAGAGACCTGAATATTTTAAAGATTTCTTTATAGAACTGTGTAAAATGGAAAAAACAAAGTCACGGGGCGTATGAAACCAACAATTATGTTCCCTAACTACAGGTACTCTATATGTGTCCTTAAGGGTACCACTACGGTGACAGTTGTGTGTGACAGAGTGTGTGTAGTCTTGTTTTCAGGGTCAACATTTGAGTGGTGTGTCTTAGAGATTCAGTCATGTGTATGGAAATCTATGGATGGTAGTATGTGGAAAGAATGAAGCCCCCTGAAGCAATAGAGCTATGTATAAAAACATAGCTTTAGCACAGTCCCTAGCTTTAATGCAGTCATTATATTAGCTCTCATCTTCCCTGAGTGACTTTGACTGGCCTCAGCTCTTAAAACGAGTAAATCCCCACAAAATACTGAGATCAGCTGAATTGCAGTGTGAGTTTGAGACTCTCTTTTGGCACTTTGCTTCTGGCAAATATGGGTTTCTGCTTAGCATATTTACAATATAGTACTTTGCAAAGGAAAAGAAGGCATAGGGGGCAAATTTCCAGAAACCTTCCTAGATCCAAAGAGACCAAATTCTACAATCGCCTTTTTTCCTTATGTATTTCTCTCTTGAGTAACGTTTGTGTGGCTTTTTATCACCTTTACCTACCACTCTTTATACCCTGGGATTAAACAGGCTGTTTTTGTTACAGTGCTTTGACGATTGATATTTGTAAATGTAATAAAATAATATCAATAAAATAGAATTAAGGTGAAATTAAAGAAAAATCAGTATTAGGGTCAGATTCAAATATGCAAATAAATACATAATAATTAAACGTCTTTTAGAAATGTGGATCATCTGAACAGCACAACATTTGACACCTTTCCGAATTATACTTTTGCCGTATCATTCACCTCAAAACTTGTTAATCCAAGCTAATCTTCACGTTGAGATTCTTAGTGACCTCAGGTCATTCTCCAGCTCTTTACAATGTACCACAGGTAATAAACAACGGACACAGTCTCTCATTTTGCAGTGCCTCACCATCCGCTGATTTGTGGCACATCCTGAGGAATGCCACCCTTTTCCCCAGGAACCACGTTCATTCTGACTCGCCATTCCCACTTTCAATCAGGTCCTGATTAGGGCCAGGTCAGAGACCACAGCAAGATTCTCTCGGGGCAATCAATCGGCACGATCAACCGGTTAAAGACTTAGAACAACAAACAAAGCCAGTGGGGAACCACGCACAGACACACACTTCAACAGCAACAACAAAGCCAAATTACACAAGATCCTCACACATGACTTCCCAGTTAAACAGCTGCAGAGTGAATGCAATCCCTAGATGACAGCAATTCCTTTAAAATTTGAGCAGTTCCTCGAAAACTAGAGCATTACTCACCAATTACAGGCACATTTGTTATCGCGCACACATGTAAATAATTCACAGAGAAACTAAAGCCCACTGCAGACTGTGCCAGAACAGCCATCTCTGAAGTTTATTACAGACACAATGAATGAGATGATGCCAGTTAAACTGTGTTCACGAGTGCTGCATGCCAGATTACGCAATCACGATTATATAAAGTGTCAGAAATGACTGTGAATATACACAATAACAACACATGTAATAACTGTGTAACGACTGGCGATACATTCGCTGCTGCACGGGGATTAGAGCAAGACAACTTCTGCAAATGCACGCTATTTACATCTTTGACTTATACTTGTGTAATTACATGTGATTACAATGTAACAATAGGAGACATTCATGTAATTACAAGAGTAAACACTGAAGTTGGTACAGATGTGGATTTACAGAAGCTGTACTACTGTAATTCACCAGTATCACTGTGGAACACTACACACTGTCGCTGTAACGTTACAACAATAAACTGCTGGCACTCTCAGAACAATGTGTTGGCCCCAGAACCCAGACCTCACCATCACTGACTGCTTTTAGGATTAGTTTAATCAGGAGATGCAGGGACTCTACCACTGAATTTCGGACTTGAAAAGAACAGAGGGTGTAGTGAACACAATACAAATGTAGATACAGGGATATTGATCCTTTCTAGAGTTTATAAACTGAAACAGCGCACTAGCTAGTTTTCCCTTTGTTGCAGTAGAACAGTAGAACACAAAGATGCGCAGCTGACGGAGTTGGTTTCTAACAAGTGCTGTAGATCTAAATGAGTTGCCGAGAGAAAAGACTGACCCTCAGTGTTGAGCCATCTGCCCACCATTCTGTTATTGCCACGGGTCTCTGCCCAGCCACAAATACTAAAAAAAAAGAAAAGAAAAAAAACATACACAGAAATACACACACACACACACACACACACACACACACACACACTAAAAAAGTCCTCATCCTGGCTCTTAAAGCAGGGTTTGGGGAACACAGGAGGCAGTGTGTTGTATTGAGGCCTGATTGAATCCTGCCTGAAGCTCAAATGAAAATGGGACGTCTAACTGTGCAATGGTTCAGAGAGCGGTTTTAATAGAAGAGCACAACTGTGGCGTGACGTGAGGGAAAACAAAAGAGATTTCTCACAGTGGGGTCAACCCAAAGGGAAGCCAGAAGCCAGAGCCGGACAAAGATGCAGATTTATC
>NC_089818.1:3811855-3984355 GCF_029633855.1 Hoplias malabaricus
TCCTCACAGACAGTCACCCGGAGGAAACCCATGCAGACACAGGGAGAACACACCACACTCCTCACAGACAGTCACCCGGAGGAAACCCACGCAGACACAGGGAGAACACACCACACTCCTCACAGACAGTCACCCGGAGGAAACCCACGCAGACACAGGGAGAACACACCACACTCCTCACAGACAGTCACCCGGAGGAAACCCACACAGACACAGGAAGAACACACCACACTCCTCACAGACAGTCACCCGGAGGAAACTCACGCAGACACAGGGAGAACACACCACACTCCTCACAGACAGTCACCCGGAGGAAACCCACGCAGACACAGAGAGAACACACCACACTCCTCACAGACAGTCACCCGGAGGAAACCCACGCAGACACAGGGAGAACACACCACACTCCTCACAGACAGTCACCCGGAGGAAACCCACACAAACACAGGGAGAACACACCACACTCCTCACAGACAGTGACCCGGAGGAAACTCACGCAGACACAGGGAGAACACACCACACTCCTCACAGACAGTCACCCGGAGGAAACCCACGCAGACACAGAGAGAACACACCACACTCCTCACAGACAGTCACCCGGAGGAAACCCACGCAGACACAGGGAGAACACACCACACTCCTCACAGACAGTCACCCGGAGGAAACCCACGCAAACACAGGGAGAACACACCACACTCCTCACAGACAGTGACCCGGAGCGAGAATCGAACCCACAACCTCCAGATCCCTCCAGACACCTACCTGCTGCGCCACCATGCTGCCCTAAGTAATTAACTTATTAATTAAAAAACTGTTTTATTTTATTTTTTATTTTCTGTAATAACTTCCCCCGGATCAGGTTTGCCTTGTGTCTGAAGCCTACACGGATTCAAGAAGCGCAAGACAGGAACCCCCACCAGACAGGGTGCCAGTCCATGGCAAGGTATAGTGCACTCAGCCCTTCACCTACACACACACAGCTGTGGAAGTTCTTACACACTCACCCAGTTACAGTTTCACACAGCCAACTGACCTACTGACGTATTCTTAGACAGTGCGTGAGGGAGTTTGAGCAGCTGGAGGAAACCCCTGCAGACACAGGGAAGACACAAAGTTTACCACAGACTGTAAGAGATTGAACAGGTGTAGAGTGAATCCTGAGACCCTTCAGCTGTGGCAGCGACACTACTGCATTAATTAAATTCAGTGCAAACCTATGTGCTGTTTATTTATAATTGTGCTGAAAAAGTACAGTGGAAGGCAAAGAACAAACAGCCCCTCAACACGGCGCCGAGCGAAAGCGGACCCTCTCCACCCTCCTGTGAGCACCAGCGTGATTCACTCACACACTCACACATTTGTAGGTCAGATGTAATGACGGAGAAAACTAAGCTTCCTGCATCTCATCTGCGTCTCAGAAGAGCCTCAGCTCTCTCTAACACAGTTCCAAACCATCGCTCGCTTCTTAGCGCTTAAGGATCTGATGCAAGGAGCTTTCAATAAAGCGAGAGGCTAAAAAAAACTGAAGGGATTCGCAGTAAAGGAACGGGCAGCCGACACATAAACATAAAGATGTCAAGGGTAAACAGTAAAGTGGCAATTAAAGCACTGTCAGAGACAAGAGAAATCACCCCGAGGCTTAAATGATCCTCAGAGGGAAGCATGGAAAGCATCAGATGTAAAATAAATGCTGGGGTAAATAATGTATCACCAAGACTCCCACAGAACGTGAGACATCTTCACGAATTATTCTGTATCATGAACTACTTTTGGTAAATGAACACTAGGTAAGATTTGGAATTTCTGCTCCAGGACTGCCCCTCAGGCTGCAGATCAACATCAAGGGGAAGTGGTTTCCTACCCACCCCCTACAGTTACATAGTGTACTTTCTGCATTTCCAAGCTCTGAGTAGCAACAGCAGAGGCTCCGTTTTCTCTGTTATAGGTCTTTGAAGCGTCACAATGATTTTTAAGCAGTGATTTTAAGGTAAAAAATCTACTTAGTGCTCCTTTAATATTCAACACCATAATTCACTCTAAATTTTTTTTTGTCAGTAATTTCCAAATGCTACATTTTTGTCTGAATCCTATTTCAAACTGTAATTTACATTCGTAAACATGAATAAACATTTCCAGGATGTTAGCTGGAGCCCTTCAAAATCCTTAAAAAGGAACAGGCAAATCACCTCGGAGAGCATTTCCATGAGAAATACATGCACCAGGAATGCTGCACACTGAGCCATATGATAAAGATAGAGAGAGAAAGAGAGAGAGAGAGAGAGAGAGAGAGAGAGAGCCCAAGGGATGGTGTGTGTGTGTGTGTGTATATGAAGAGAGGTTAAGTCATGGTGGAGAGAGAGATAAAATAAAGAGGGGGAAGGGAGGAAATACAAGGAGAAAACGAGGGCCCTTATGCTTGTGTGCATATTCGAATAAATCCTGCCTGGGAGCTGGCAGGCTGTTAATTAACAGAGTGAGGCATACTGAGGCCTGCTACTGTATCTTTGTCCTTCTAACTCCACACACACTCTCTCACACACACACACACACACACACAACCCAGGACATCATCTCCAATCCACACCACGGCATTTCCCCCGAGGAGACGCCTCCCCCCTCCTGGGCTCGGCCTACTGTGTAAACTCCGCTATCTCCTCACTGCAGCAGGAATTTAGCTGCTTCTGTTCTTTCCCACGATGCTTTGCTCCTCTCTGGCAAGAGCTTGTACAGAGCCTCGTCCCTTTTCACGTTACACGTCCAAACACTTGTAGGCACCTCTTATAATGAGAGAATTCATCTACTTTAAGGTGCACTTACTGCAGACACAGATATTCAATTGTGCATGAATGGAAATTTCTGGAGCGGCTACACAACCTTAAAGTCACCATGTCCAGTGCTGAGCATTGGCTATAAAAAGGACTGGGCCATGGTGCAGTGTAACAGCATGATCTGAAGAAACCTTTGGATTTATTTGGGATTCAGAAATGAGCATCCAACATTAGTACACATCATGGCTGAACACAATCAAATCTGCACTGAAAGTGACTGAATATTTACTGTTAAGCCTTTATTTAGTCTTGAAGAGGACAGTTTGTGATTGCGTCTTGTTGCACCCTGTGTTTAAAGCAACGATTATGGTTCTTCACTGAGCTGTAATAAGGTGAAAAAAAAAGCTTCTGTCTTTGCCACTTCAGGCTCGGCACTGCAGAAACTGCACTATGTAATTTTTGAATATGGTAGGAAACCACTCCCACTTCCTCTCCACTCACACCTGATTTCAGGACAGTGCTGTAAAAGTGAGTTAAACTCTATTGCTGTAGGGGGATCCCAGAACCAAAAATACCAAATCTTACCTAGTGTTCCTTTAATCAGAAAAATGTACATATATTACAACATATAAAACATTAATTTATATTTAATTTGTTTAGGGGGGCGGCACGCAGGGTGACGCAGCAGGTTAGTGTAGCAGTCACACAGCTCCAGGGGCCTGGAGGTTGTGGGTTCGATTCCTGCTCCGGGTGACTGTCTGTGAGGAGTGTGGTGTGTTCTCCCTGTGTCTGCGTGGGTTTCCTCCGGGTGACTGTCTGTGAGGAGTGTGGTGTGTTCTCCCTGTGTCTGCGTGGGTTTCCTCCGGGTGACTGTCTGTGAGGAGTGTGGTGTGTTCTCCCTGTGTCTGTGTGGGTTTCCTCCGGGTGACTGTCTGTGAGGAGTGTGGTGTGTTCTCCCTGTGTCTGTGTGGGTTTCCTCCGGGTGACTGTCTGTGAGGAGTGTGGTGTGTTCTCCCTGTGTCTGTGTGGGTTTCCTCCGGGTGCTCTGGTTTCCTCCCACAGTCCAAAAACACACGTTGGTAGGTGGATTGGTGACTCAAAATTGTCCGTAGGTGTGAATGTGTGTGTGTGTGTGTGTTGCCCTGTGAAGGACTGGCGCCCCCTCCAGGGTGTATTCCCACCTTGCGCCCAATGATTCCAGGTAGGTTCTGGACCCAATGCGACCCATTCATTCATTCAATGAATGAATGAATAACTTGTTTAGGACATTTATACATTTTGTACTTTCCAATTCTAATGTCTGAACATTCTTATGTTTTTGCTCTGTAAAGGGGTTTAATTACATTCCATTCAATATATCAACGGTATAAAAAGATCTTAAAATTATCTTTTATCGCAATTATTTCTGAGACAATATATCGAGCACAGAAATAGCTATATGAACAGACCCAGTAACACACCTCATTTAATACAGTAAACTCCCTAGGAGCCAAGACTCTTATTGGCCCAGGCAATTTTGAGCACTCCTCTATGGACTGAAGGTACTTGCGCTGTGTATTACTCCGCTATAAGCATTCATCTCAGCAAGGAGGAAGGTGATGTTTCTGCAAGGAGTCATTTTGATTAATTCCAGCGTTTGGCAGATTGATTAATCCCGTGTCCCCCTGCTGTTGTCTTCAATTTTAATGGGCTTTTTTTCAAGCTCCCATTAAAGACACAAAAAAGTACTTGCTATTCTGCTGCTCAGTTTCAGCTCGTCAAAGATAAGGGTGAGGGCGGGGGTGGGGTGTTTCCAAAAGCTTTATTCTGCTTTATTCTGGACCACAGCAAAAATTCCCCTGCTCCGCAGTGAAGCCGATATCTCAGAGGAATGTCTGATTTAAAGTCTCCACTTTGACAGTCAGTCACATCTGATTCTTATTTTTCTTCTACTGAGCCAATGATTTTGATCTGCTTCTTTATGTGTAACAAAAACACACAACAAAGCAGGTCAAACTGAGTTCAAACCCTTCACCACATGCCAAAGTTTGGTGTGTTCTCCCTGTGTTTGTGTGGGTTTCCTCCAGGTGTTCTTGGCCCCTCCCACTACCCAGATGCACATGTTGGTGGAGGGACTGGCCGTGTGAAATCGTCCGCAGGTGAGAGTGCGTCTGACCGGGTGAGCGTCTATAATAATCCGCAGGTTTGTGTGTGTGTGAAAGAGAGTGACTGGGTGAGTGTGTGGAATTTTTCACAAGTAAGTGTGAATGAATAGGTGAGAGTTTGAAATTGTACACAAGTGTGTGAGTGAGTGAGTGTGTGAATGACCGGGTGAGTGAGTGAGTGTGTGAATGACCGGGTGAGTGAGTGTGTGAGTGAATGAGTGAGTTTGTGTGTAAGTGAGTGAGTGAGTGAGTGACTGACTGAGTGAGTGTGTGAATGACCGGGTGAGTGAGTGTGTGAGTGTGTGAATGACCGGGTGAGTGAGTGTGTGAGTGAATGAGTGAGTGTGTGTGTGTGAGTGAGTGAGTGACTGACTGACTGAGTGAGTGTGTGAATGACTGGGTGAGTGAGTGAGTGTGTGAATGAGTGAGTGAGTGAGTGTGTGTGTGAGTGAGTGAGTGAGTGTGTGAATGAGTGAGTGAGTGAGTGTGTGTGTGTGAGTGAGTGAGTGAGTGTGTGAATGACCGGGTGAGTGAGTGAGTGTGTGAATGACCAGGTGAATGAGTGTGTGAGTGAGTGAGTGAGTGAGTGTGTGTGTGTGAGTGAGTGAGTGAGTGTGTGAATGACCGGGTGAGTGAGTGAGTGAGTGTGTGAATGACCAGGTGAGTGAGTGTGTGAGTGAGTGAGTGACTGACTGACTGAGTGAGCGTGTGAATGACCGGGTGAGTGAGTGAGTGTGTGAATGACCAGGTCCCCCCCCCAATCCTAACCCTTACCCACGCACCCTTCAGACCCCAAACATGTCATGGCTCACTGACTACAACTAGGTTAAGTGGAAAATGTTTTGCCAAACTGCTCCTCCCACATCTCCATTTGTAGCAGCAATCCCACTAATGCTAACTGCTACTTCTCCACATCCTGCTGCTTTAAGGCCGATGACACACCGAGAGCAGCTGGGTTTGTGTTTCTCCTCATCAGTGGGCTCGGGATGCCCCCCGGGCTTCCGGCTCCCTTTCTCATCTTCACGCCCATCAGCTGTGAAGCTGGATTAACCACAGCCTCACTTCCCTTCATCTGCATGCCATCAAAGGCAGAGTCAGAGCTTCAGAGCAGAGAAAAAACAAGGTGTAAGACCAGAACCGCCAACTCGGTACGATACGTAGACCAGAATCTGTGGACGTCTAGGCGCTCAAACACAACCTTGTATCTCAAAACATGGCTCATTCTCAGGAAAAAGAAAATCAATTTTCACTTCAGTGTGTGCTAATGTAGGGAAGCTGAATGCTGCTACATGAAGAATTATAAATGTATATATATATATATATATATATATATATATATATATATATATATATATATATATATGCATATGAGATCTCATTTAATAATTATCAAACAAATTAGTCTATTATGACATATTTCATAATGATGAGAAAGAATGTTAATTATAGTAAGATATTACGAAAACTCGAAATTATGAAATTACATACTTTCCCATAAGAAAGGAGATGGAGATGTTGTAAATCATTATTTTGTCATTATATATATATATACACATTATTAGTTGTTTTATAACATATCTCAATATGGCCAACATATTCAGATGGATATTTAATTCATTCATTCATTATCTGTAAGCGCTTATCCAGTTCAGGGTCACGGTGGGTCCGGAACCTACCTGGAATCATTGGGCGCAAGGCAGGAATACACCCTGGAGGGGGCGCCAGTCCTTCACAGGGCAACACACACACACACATTCACTCACACCTACGGACACTTTTGAGTCACCAATCCACCTGCCAACGTGTGTTTTTGGACTGTGGGTGGAAACCGGAGCACCCGGAGGAAACCCACGCAGACACAGGGAGAACACACCACACTCCTCACAGACAGTCACCCGGAGGAAACCCACACAGACAGAGGGAGAACACACCACACTCCTCACAGACAGTCACCCGGAGGAAACCCACGCAGACACAGGGAGAACACACCACACTCCTCACAGACAGTCACCCGGAGGAAACCCACGCAGACACAGGGAGAACACACCACACTCCTCACAGACAGTCACCCAGAGGAAACCCACGCAGACACAGGGAGAACACACCACACTCCTCACAGACAGTCACCCGGAGCGGGAATCGAACCCACAACCTCCAGGCCCCTGGAGCTGTGTGACTGCGACACTACCTGCTGCACCACTGTGCTTTTTATAATATAAAAGATATTTGTATTATTATTATAGCTGGCAACACTATGCTTCCATACTAATGTAATACAAATTTTTATACGTACATTGTCTACATTAATGGAAGATACTAGTAGGTTGATATTGTAAAATATTAAATATATTCCAATTATATATCAGTAAAGGAGATAGAGAAGGTATTTACGCAGTGAAAATAAATAAATAAATGATACCCTCTTAAATTTTATATTTTTATTATAAGACTTAAGAATATTATAAGAATATTCAGAATCTTTGAACTGTCTGCAGAAGGTGTTTACACTACTGGCGGATCATTGTTCCTGTAACTTTGCTTGCAATATTTAGCAGAAAAGCAACGGAATAAGCGGTAACATCTGCATAAAACACCGCACCGAAATTATGAATCCCACAATGAAACAATTTTAAATTATGTATGCGATGATTCAGCGCGCATCGGAAAATGCACTCTCTGGTATTGATCGGATCAACAGAGAGAAGGCCCAGGCCTCATTACGTCTGGCTTCCGCCCACAGAGAGTCACCCCACAACTCAACAGACCTCATCAGCTACGGGGAATTAACGCTTTAATAAATAAATAAAACTAATAATCGTCCTTCATCAAAATAAGCCATGCATGATCCTGATGGCTGAGGGTTCTGAGGCTCAGAGGACGTAAAAGAG
The DNA here is from genome assembly GCF_029633855.1 of Hoplias malabaricus. Lineage (NCBI taxonomy): Eukaryota > Metazoa > Chordata > Actinopteri > Characiformes > Erythrinidae > Hoplias > Hoplias malabaricus. The sequence continues at coordinate 3,819,656 of NC_089818.1, forward strand.
AGCTGAATTTTAATGAGTCTGTGCCCTAGCTATGGGTGAGGATGGGAGCCCTTCCAAAGGAGTCCTCTCTCTATCTCTCTCTCCCCATGTGTCACCTTCTGCTGCCCTCTGAGAGGAGGAAATAATAAAAATTAATCACAGCTTCCCAGTGTTGAATGACGGCCCTTTTTCTTTCTATCCATTGAAACATACAGAAAGAGCAGAGCACACAAACCATTCTATCACTCTCTTGAGGCGAGTCTCCCATTCGCATTTCATTGAGAACTGTTAGCTTGGAACTTAAGAAGTTTAAATACATAACATAGCTGCATTTATTATAAGACATACATTGTCATAGTGATGAAAGCAGTTCTTGAATGGATGTTAGGAGTCACATTATTCTAAATATTTTTAAAACTACCCTTTTAGAAACTGTAATTCCTGTTTCTCACTTATTAACCTTTCTCTGTAGACGACTGGCTTATGTCTAATCCCTTTAGAAATACCTCCTGTGGTCTCTGACTTTGCACTGGTAATATATAACAATATAATAATATAATAGATCTCTCCACTCTAAGGGCACTACTTGACACTGAATATGTATTTAGTGTCATTATTGAGTATTATATTTACACAAAACCAATGTTATATACTGTATATATAACACATTTCTATATATTTTATATATATTTGATATTAAAACAGGAAAATCCCACCATCAGACCTGTCCAGACCTTTTGTATAGACTCCCCTTATCACTTTACAGATAACAGCCCCAGATCCAGCGATAAATAAGCCATTTTCCACTGACCCTGCCGTCCACCACATGCTCCGGGGGAAGCAGCCGAGTGTCGGAACAGAAAGGTTAACTGGAAACCTACTAAGACGCTGAAGGAGAAAAGGAACAGGGTTACGTTCTTTGATCGTCGCTGGAAGAGACATGCGGTGGTCTTCAAACAGAATGCGTAATGTTGCCTGGAAACCAGCAGCTCTCAGGAAGTGTCAGTATTTCAGTTTTTCTGTCTTTTTCTCAGATACAGCATTTCTGTCCAAATTTGGCTTTTTTGGGCGTTAACCAAGCAATCCATGCTCCATCATCTGAACCCCGCAGCTACTTCTGCAGTGCAGTTTGTTCTTCTGATTGCAGATTTGTGAAATTAAATACAAACATGTTTGCTGCATATTTGGGTGCTTAATACAAACATAGCTAACAATGAAAATAGTGTGGCATAGAACTGCATGCAAAGTCACTTCTACAGCTTCAGGATATCAGGGATCGTGGTTAAAACGTTGCCTCGGGTCACTGCCTGTGAGGAGTTTAGTGTGTTCTGCGTGGGCTTTCTCACCCAGGAGGGTTAAACAAGCACATGTTTCCTATGTAAATTTAAATAATGCTTCTTTTCAAACAGCTGCTTCCATTCAATGCCACTTGAGACCCTTTGAGCTCAACAAACTTGAAGGAGAACGCTAATTGTTCTGTGTGTTATGCCAGGTTTGACCTACCCTCGATGGCTAGAATTCTACTTGTAATAGGGGTAGACCGAGGGTCTTCATACCCTCAGACAGAAAGACAACCACCTCCACCTACCAACGTGTGTTTTTGGACTGTGGGAGGATACCAAAGTACTGAATAGCAACCCCCTGTGGAGCAGTTACTAAACATGAGTGAGTATGTGAGTGAGTGTGTGAGTGAATGAGTGAGTTACAAGTCAGTTCCATGGAGTGTATAGAATCTTAAAAGTGTAGGATAATTGTATATAATTTTTATTTAGCGCCAGAAATGTATTGCTATATTAAACATAATAATGTACCATGGGATAAAAAAAAACAAGCATTAAATATCACTGCGGTTGGGGACATTTTGGCCAAATAGCAGCCCATTAATATTATTTTAATAATATTATTCACCCTGGCCTTAAAATGAATAAGAAACATGGTAATCATACTGACTCTCAGCAATTCCTCATTTTAGGCCGGGCTCAGGAATTCCTCTGTGCAATGTCCACCTCGATCGACCCTGGAGAGAGAGAGAGAGAGATAAGATAAAGTAAAATAAAAACAACCATTACTAATGCTTGAATTCTATCACTTTAAGTTGACAAACACACATCATTAAATGGCAAATGCTGCCTTAATTATTAAATATATATTTTGGTTAATTATTAATGCACACAACTCAAGGAAACCGGAGCACCCTAACTCACAGACAGTCACCTGGAAGAAACCCACGCAGACACAGGGAGAACGCACAACACTCCTCACAGACAGTCACCCGGAGGAAACCCACACAGACACAGAGAGAACACACCACACTCCTCACAGACAGTCACCCGGAGGAAACCCACGCAGACACAGGGAGAACACACCACACTCCTCACAGACAGTCACCCAGAGCGAGACTCAAACCCACAACCTCTAGGACCCTGTAGCTGTTTGACTGCAACACTTTTATATTTAGATTAAAATTCTAACTCAAAACCACACAAAGTTTCTCCACTGAAGATTCAAGTCTAAAGCTATTCACCCCAAAGTTTTCAGCAGGTACTTTTACTCCTGCTTATGACTGTATTTCATGACAGTGGCAACCCACGCTGATCTACCCACCCCTCAGAGTTCATCACTGCCTATTGTCATTCAATGGAAACCAGGCTCAATCAAATCAGCATCGCTTCGTATGTAAACCCAGCATTTGCATATCAATCTCCCAATCAGTGTCAACTCACGAGGGTTTGATTATAAAGCCTCAGCACGAGCTGGTATTCTGCAGACCAGCATCACTGGCTTTGATCAAGAGCTGCTGTCTCTGACGTAACGGGAATGACAAAAATAGTGGTTCCCTTCCTTCCACACCACATTTCTGTTTAATTCTCTGAGACCAAGACCAATGCCAAACCAGGAATGGATTGTAAGTGACTGATTAGTTGTGTAACTGCAGAGAAAACACCTAGACAATGCAGTATATTATATGTGGATTTTAATAAGTGAGCAATGGGAAGAAGTATATGGTAGGGGTTTCTATATAATGGCCAGCAAAAATATGCTTCAGTAGCACTCGAATACAATGTGACTGAACAGCAGTGCTCTCAACTGCATCTCAACAGAACAACCTGGATTTCCCACACACTTCAAACCCTGTTTAAATGAGAATGAACCCGCCAGGCTCAGTGCTGGTAATTAAACATACTGCCATGCGTACGAAAGCCTCTGCTGACCTGACATTAAGAGCTGTGTGTGTGTGTGTGTGTATTTGTGTACTTTACTTTGCTGCCATCAAGCAATTACAGATATGGGCCCTTTAAAACGCAACGAGCATGATTTTAATCCAATGTTTCCCCACCATTTGCAATCTCTATGGCCTGTTTACGCACTGGAAAAAGGTCTGGTGTTTGTACAAAGCCCTGGCTCGGTAAATAAGAAACAAAGAAAGTGGAGAAAACTCAATGTTAAAGCATGAAAAGAGATGAGGATGTTGCTCTATTGATTTATTTTTATTGTTTCAGATGCATTACTTAAGGTGGAACAAATTCGGGAAAACGTAGCTAACGCTGAATGAAATTAAACAGATTGAACGTGTGAAACAGCTCGAGTTACAGTGGCAATTCAAACAGTGAATAAATACTTACAGGCGAGTTAAACATCAACCACAAACAAGCTGTAGTCGGTTTATTATTCAACCATACGGTTCAACCTTAAACATATAACAAGGTGAGTTTGTTTTGCTGTGAGAACCGTAGTTCCATAAAGGAAAGCACCTGCGCAGTGATACCGAGGGGAATAATCATCTCCACAGACTGCATATAAAGCTTAATCTGATTCAACTGCTAGACATTTGCCTCCTGCTCTTCTTCTACCTGGAGCATGTGTGTTATGTGAAAGAGATTGAAGGAGATAATGCATGCTTCTACAACTGTTACCTGATTAGCGTTTTGGTGAGTTCAGCATGAAACACATTAAAGCCGCAGGAGTGCGAGTTTGTAGCGTTTCTGACGTAGGGCAGAGCCTGGGGCCACCCAGAAAATGACTGTCCCGTGATAATGCAATATGTTCCCCTCTGAAGCATGAACTTTCTCTCTCCAAATCTCCACAGACCTCTGATATCAGAGGATATGGGGTGGGGGGGTGAGGGATTACAGACACAGTGCTCTTTTAGCAGTGACCAAGAACTAATCTCAGGCAATAACAGAGGTCAGAAATTGTGTTCACTGTCATCAAACTGTCTGAATCCAGATCTACCTTGATCTTGCTAAAAATACTTGAATCTCCCCCAATTAAAGAAACACTACTTTTTTTTATTATTATTTTAAAACGCCAGCTTCAAAATCATTGTGATGTTCCATTGACCTGTAACAGGGAGAACAGAACCTCTGTCACTGCTACTTTGAGTTCAGCACTGCCGAAACTGCACTATGTAACTTATGACTATGTAACTTATGAGGGTGGGTAACCTTCCCATTCATTCATTCATTCATTATCTGTAACCCTTATCCAGTTCAGGGTCACGGTGGGTCCAGAGCCTACCTGGAATCATTGGGCGCAAGGCGAGAATACACCCTGGAGGGGGCGCCAGTCCTTCACAGGGCAACACAGACACACACATTCACTCACACACTCGCACCTACGGACATTTTTGAGTCGCCAATCCACCTACCAGCGTGTGTTTTTGGACTGTGGGAGGAAACCGGAGCACCTGGAGGAAACCCACGCGTACACAGGGAGAACACGATTTCAATACAGTGCAGTACAAATAAATAACACTAGGGGGAGGACAAAAAAAAGAAGAAGAAAAATGTGGCCCTAACTCCTAACCCATCCCTCAACATAATGCTAGCCAACTAACATAACACAACAAGGGAATTAATGTTCCCCTCCAAGCGTGTTGAGCTCCACGTTGTGTTAGCAGCAGTATGAAAAGAAGCAGTGGCTGGCTTCACATGTCTCAGTAGTTGGTTTTAGTTTTTGTAATTTCTGTTTTTGTGAAATGCACATAGAAACCCAGCTAGTGGAAGCACATGGAAGCCTTCACTCTTCCAACTGGGGAACATCATGTGATTTAATTAGTCCTAGCTTGTGAGCGAATCTGGCACTGGCTAAAATTGGAGTGGACATCTGAGGAGAAAAAAAGAATGATATAATACAGAATGCTAATATGCCATAATCGACCATTCTGTAGTAAACAGCCTTGCTTTGTATTAATAGGTGTACTAGGCACATTCTAGGACACACAACATCTGCTACAACTGATACTTGGCCTGTAACACTGGTGAATTAATGTCCAAGCAATCATATGGTTTAGGGAATTTTATTTTCAGGGACTGTGCGTGGACGTTAGATCCGAGATATGTTTTTTCTTTGTTATTTGTATTGTTTTTCTACTCAGCTGGTAACTGAAGTGGGGAAGTGTGAGTGTGTGTGGGTGTGTGTGTGTGCATATGTATGTGCACAGCAGCTGCCAGGGTTCAGTGTGTGAAGTGGAGTCAGATGTTGCTAACACGCCTCACTTTTTCGCAGCTGCCTCTGCACAGGAGTGATGGGTGGCTGTGTTGTCACAGGGGCTAATTTGTTGGTCAGGGTTCATTCCACTGGTTTTACAGTTTGAAAACAGGCCGGGTCAGCGACGGGGAACCGGCTGAAGGTGACCTGTGGACGTGTTGCTGGGAATCAACAGCGCGTCCTATAAATCAAACTGGAGTGGCCTTCAGACGGCACACATCAGGGTGACACTTCGACATTTGAGTCATTTTCGATGGGGCGTCGATGATTAGCTGAAAAAGGTCATTAGTAGGTGATTAGATTATAATGGATTCGACAGGCTGACGATTCGTTTACTTGATAAGGACACGCAGTGTCTTGGATAAGAAGCACCAAAAGCCAACTGAGTGATTACTGCGGCTTGCTGAGGATCTCCAGCTTATTTACATTGAACGATCACTGGATTAGGAACAACAACCTCACTGTCCTTTTATCAGCTCCACTGATCGTGCTCTTTCACCCTGCTCTTCAATGGTCAAGACCCCGAAAGGGCCACCACAGCGCTGGTATGACACTGTCTTGTTGGTGGTGTGTTAGTTTGTGGATCAGACACAGCAGTTGCTGCTGGAGTTTATAATACCCTCAGTGTCACTGCTGAACAAAATTATCCTGCCAACCGCGTCCTCTATCCACCGAACAAGGACTAGAGGACGATCAACACAAATTGTGCTGTGGCAGGTGGACATTGAGGCTATACAACCCACTCTTGCCATTAAGTATGGGGGACTTTAGGCTCATGTGCAGCAGCTCTAGAGCATCCCCTTCTATTAGTTATTTGTAGCCTGTAATATTTCACATATTTTGAGCAATCCCAGCTCGCAAATCTGACCATTACACCATTCCTGGATTTTTTCATGTGTGTTTCAATGTGTAGAAACGTGTGTGTCATGAAACACAAGAGCAGTAGGGCTTATTAGCGAAATTCAAAGCACAGGTTTTATTTTAGCACCTACTCAGCTGAGAAAAAGGGAAAGTGAGATAGCAAGCGAGAGAATGAGGGCTTGCACACAGGTGTGAAAGGGAAATATGAGAGAGAGAGAGAGAGAGAGAGAGAGAGAGAGAGAGAGAGAGAGCTCTGTAGTGTGTATGAGTGGGCTACAGAAAGGTGTGAGAACAGATAGTCCAGTGGTTGCCCCGTGGGAAGTGACCTGTGATTTCAGGATCAATAGGCTCCTCAGCTGGACGACGAATACAACAAACGAGAGGAAAACGGGCTGCGTCCTGTGGGGAGAAGACCCCAAAGCAGCTGTATGTTATATTATCTTAAAGGTATACCAGGTAAGATTTGGTATTTCTTTTGCTACTGGGCTCCCCCTACAGTTGCAGAGTGGAAGGCTACATGCCAACTGTGCCTATGATACTAATTCTAACTAGTATTCGTGCTTGTAATATTTATTACAAATTGAGTACACTAATAAAACAACAATGCATGTTTAGAACCAGTTGATTTTTGAATATGACAACAGTGCACATGGGAAACTGGAAAATCAGGGCTGTCTCAAATAGTGCCCTACTTTCTACATATTACACACAGTATACATAGTATTTCACCGATTTTAAAACTAATGCTACACGTAGACAATGGATGAACTGTTAGATTTGAATATTAATGATTTTATTATCTGACAAACAATGCAAAATATCCTTTTATGACACTGTGCACTACATAGATTTTTCAAAAGGCGGGGCGGCATGTTGGTGCAGCAGGTAGTGTCGCAGTCACTCTGTGAGGAGTGTGGTGTGTTCTCCCCGTGTCTGCGTGGGTTTCCTCCGGGTGACTGTCTGTGAGGAGTGTGGTGTGTTCTCCCCGTGTCTGCGTGGGTTTCCTCCGGGTGACTGTCTGTGAGGAGTGTGGTGTGTTCTCCCTGTGTCCGCGTGGGTTTCCTCCGGGTGACTGTCTGTGAGGAGTGTGGTGTGTTCTCCCTGTGTCTGCGTGGGTTTCCTCCGGGTGACTGTCTGTGAGGAGTGTGGTGTGTTCTCCCTGTGTCCGCGTGGGTTTCCTCCGGGTGACTGTCTGTGAGGAGTGTGGTGTGTTCTCCCTGTGTCTGCGTGGGTTTCCTCCGGGTGACTGTCTGTGAGGAGTGTGGTGTGTTCTCCCCGTGTCTGCGTGGGTTTCCTCCGGGTGACTTGTCTGTGAGGAGTGTGGTGTGTTCTCCCCGTGTCTGCGTGGGTTTCCTCCAGGTGACTGTCTGTGAGGAGTGTGGTGTGTTCTCCCCGTGTCTGCGTGGGTTTCCTCCGGGTGACTGTCTGTGAGGAGTGTGGTGTGTTCTCCCCGTGTCCGCGTGGGTTTCCTCCGGGTGCTCCGGTTTCCTCCCACAGTCCAAAAACACACGTTGGTAGGTGGATTGGTGACTCAAAAGTTTCCATAGGTGTGAGTGTGGGAATTAATGTGTGTGTGTGTCTGTGTTGCCCTGTGAAGGACTGGCGCCCCCTCCAGGGTGTATTCCCGCCTTGCGCCCAATGATTCTAGGTAGGCTCTGGACGCACTGCGACCCTGAACTCGATAAGGGTTACAGACAATGAATGGATGGAAGAAAAAAAGGCTGACAGTGTTACAACTGCAGCTGGATACGAAATCATATGACTCCACATCATAGCAATGGTGTACTAGCCTGTCAACCTATTACGATAAGTACATAGTATATACTCTGTAAACGTGCAGCACGCAATTGGCTAGCAGCCTAAATAATTTTTACAGCACTGTTCTAAAATCAAGTGGGTGGGAGGAGGGAGGGGTTGATGGTTTCCTATCCTCCTCTACAAGTTACATAGTGCAGTTTCTGCAGTGCTGAGCCTGGAGTAGCAACAACAGTGGCTCCATTCTCTCTATTACAGGTATGTGATTCAGAAGCTGTAATTGTATCCTAAAGTACTACCCAGTGTTGCTTTAAATTTCAACCATTTCTTTCACAATAGAGATGCCAACAGGTTTATAGGGATCTGTTTCAGTCGGAGAATTCAGGGGCTGCGGTCTCCAAAGGGTTGAACACTCATATAAAGACGTATAAACAAGGCACAATATCAGGAATGAGTAATCTATATAGAAGAACCGTATGTTTGTATTGCAGAGTGTATAACTGCTCATTTTCTCTCCGAGACATGAGTAACACAATCATCACAAGTCAGAAATTGAGTTTAAACTGTAAAAGCCAGTTTTCAGACAGAAAGAGGGAAGTGTAGACCGTTCAAACATTCTCCAGCCATTCCGGACCCATCCAGCAAATGAATGGCTGTTATTACAGATCAGCGTTCAGCTTGTGTAATGGCGGGACTATAAAAAGACCCCATGAATAGCTAGTATCTCTGAATGAGCTCTAGTCTCCAGCAGTTTGAGATGAGTAAGAGCAGAGAGTGCGCACACACACAGAGCTCAGCGTTGCCCTAACATAGAAAAATGGCACAGAGTGGGCGGGCAGACTGGCACCTTGCTGACGCCAGTCTCCCAGTGCACACACACACACATACACACACACACACGTATTTGTACCATAATGCAATACTAATGTGTCTCATGTGCTTTACCGAGCACTGGTCATAGTCACAGTTCATCTCTAACTTATTCATTTACTATTAATTAAAACTATTTGTAATTTCAGCAGATGTTTCTGAGAAGATCAGACACAGTGAGAAAATGTAGATGATAAAAACGATAGAGAAGACCGGACTCTTAACAACAACGCAAGAGCTGACCACAGCGTCTGTGGGGCCTTAAAGGACGTGGCTCGCTCAAGAAGTCCTTCTGCAAATCAAACATGAACGCTTCATGTGTTCTGGGAAGAGTGTGCTGTCCACCCCAGATCCCAGGCCTCGACACCGTTGAATGTGTTTGATATTTTTTCAAACACGGCTTGAAAAGACAATAGCCGGCCTGATTATTAAAAGCATAATGAAAGCAAGTGTTAAAGTGAAAGTATTAAAAAACGTGGAAGAAAAATAAATGCTCCATATTTAAACTGTGTTTCAAAAAGTCTCTGAAATGAAAAGGGGAGAGAGAGAGACAGAAACAGAGAGAGAGAGAGAGAGAGAGAAAGAGACAGCGACAGAGACCAGAGACAGAGAGAGAGAGGGAGAGAGAGAGAGAGAGAGACAGAGACCAGAGACAGAGACAGAGACAGAGAGAGACCAGAGACAGAGACAGAGAGAGAGAGAGAGAGAGAGAGAGAGAGACAGACAGAGACCAGAGACAGAGAGATTTTTTTTTTTTTTAGATTTTTAAACACATAACATTTATTCAATCATCCATAAACACATATAACAGTAAACAAAACACAGTACGACATCACAGACATAAACACAGTATCAATTAAAGCATTCAGCTCAAAGGGCTTGTGAAGATCAGCTCTCCCTCCTCAACCCTGCACAGGAGATCATTACAACACCATTCCAGCTCAAAACCTTCAATGTTATTCAGAGTTTTGTAAAAACCAAACTCAAAGAAAATTCTGGACTTTACCAGGGACAAGAACAGAGGTAAAACCTCCTGACCAGATCTGTCCTCCATTTTGTTCCTCCTGGAGTTATAGATCGCCAGTTTTGCCTGACCCACTATGAAATTAAGCAGCTGCCACTTAACACGGTCTTTTTGTCGATAACCAGCCCCAAAAATAAAAGCACAAGAGTTAAAAAATTCCCCACTTTTCAAAAATAAAAACTCAAGTGTCAGAAAAAGGGACTTAAGCCTTGAACAGTCTAAAAAACAGTGAAAGATGGTCTCTCTGAGTCCACAAAAAGCACACCTATCACTGACTTCTGGATTTATCACAGACACAAAGGAGTTCACTGCTATGACCCCATGTAAGATCCTCCACTGGAGATCTCCAGACCTCTTAGTTAGGGGTTGTTTATATAAAACCCTCCAGACAGGCTGCCTTTCCGTCCCTACCCCCAGCTTGTCCCTCCACACCGTGTCAGGCCGTCCATTCAGTACTGTTTTATTCAACACTAACACAGCATTCATATAAAACACGGCCTGACACAGTATGAAGGTCCACGTCCCGCAGGCCCGAGAGCTCTAACAAAGGGCCCGATGCTCCATCTAAATCAGGAGTAAGAGCAGTACGTGGGAAAAGGTCCCCCTTGTTTGGCATTATACTCCCATTGCCGTAGTTTTCCAACAAGGATAGTTCCTCCAAAGACAGCCTGTCCTTCCACAAGTCAGTGATGGTTTCAGCTTGACGGAGTGACCTCAGCCCCAGTACAGAGGCAACATTCTGGATGTCGTTTAAGTCTGGCCCTAACACACCCACCAGGTCCCGCAATGTCACTGTTCCAGAGTTACTGAGCATTAAAGCAAGGCCCGGTACACCATCTCCAGACACGTCCAACCGAGCCCCTTTTACTATTGGCTCTTCCAACAGCCAAAAAAGCGAGGCAGTAGTCTCCAGTCTATGCTTCTTAAAAAGTCCCCACATTTTAAAAAGCCCCCGATAAAAAAGAGGTAATCCAGCAAGGTGCAGTCTTTTATAATCTGTAAAAAACAGTGCGGTGTCCAAACCGAGTCCATCGACCTTGCGCAGGATGGTGCAGGCCACTTCTCTCCACACTAGATCAGCTGGGCCGGCCAGAAGTCTCTGCAGGAACTGCAGTCTGAAAGTCGCCATCCTACCCGCTAGGTGCACCAGGCCTTGCCCTCCTTCCTGTCTGGGAAGGTAAAGGACACCTTGTGGAATCCAATGGAGCCTGTCCCAGAAAAAGTCCACGAGGAGCGCTTGTATCCGCGACAATAAGCCCACAGGAGGATCCACACAGGACAACCGGTGCCACAACACTGATGCCACCAGGTTGTTAACTACCAAGACTCTCCCCCTGAAAGATAGTTGTCCATGAATCCATTTCCACCTTGACAGCCGACCTATCAGTTTCTCTATCACACCATCCCAGTTTTTCTGCTGCACGGTGTCATCCCCAATAAAAACCCCAAGATATTTTATCCCCCCTCTTTTCCAGACTAAATTACCCGGTAAAGAAGGCAGCCCCCCGGTCCACTGTCCTACTGCAAGAGCTTCGCTTTTGTTCCAATTCACCCTCGCAGCTGAAATTACTCCAAAATCTTGAACAATAGAAACAAGTTTTCCGATGTCTTTCTGCCCCCTTACCATTACAATCACATCATCTGCATATGCCGACAATTGATAGCGAAACTGTCCCAGCGTTATACCTTCAATTTCAGATCGAAGCTTGTTTAGCAGAGGCTCAATGGCCAGGGAGTATAACATCCCTGACAAGGCACAACCCTGACGTATGCCCCGACAGACCCCAAAAGGAGCACTCAATCCACCGTTAATTTTTAGCATACTCTCAATGTTTCTGTATATTACTCGTATCATATTGATAAAAGACGGCCCAAAACCCAATAATTCAAGTGTGCGCCACAGATGGTGGTGTTCCACTCTGTCGAAAGCTTTTTCCTGGTCAATAGATATGAGACCGACTTCAAGCCCTTGAGTTCTGAAAACAGTTAAAATATCTCTAATTAAAAAGACATTATCATGTATAGACCTGCCAGGCACACAGTAGGTCTGGTCCTGATGGATTACCTGCCCCATCACATCCCTCAGTCTGGTAGCCAAAGTTTTGGAGAAAATTTTAAGGTCCGTGCAAAGAAGACTCACTGGTCGCCAGTTTTTAATGTCCTGCAAGTCACCCTTCTTAGGCAGCAGGGTGATCACCGCCCTCCTGCAGCTTAGGGGCAAGAGACCATCAGTCAAGCTCTCATTGAGAACTGCTAGCAGATCCGAACCCACCTCTGTCCAAAAGGCCTTATAAAACTCCATCGGTAGACCATCTATACCAGGGGCAGTACCACCCTTCATGCCTTGTAAAGCAGCATGAAGCTCTTGCTCTCCCAGTGGTTGTTCCAGTTTGTCACTAGAGCAAGTAGAGATCTTCCGTAGTCCTTCATAAAATCCTGCTGCCAGTTCTCCATCGTCTATACGCTCACTCTCGTACAGCTCAGCATAAAAACGTACAGCCCGCTTACGGATCTCAGTGGGTTCAGTCAGCTCCTGTCCATCTTCAGCACGCAGGGAGTGCATAAACCGGCACTGACCATTCTTCCTTTCCAGACTGAAAAAGAATTTTGATGGGGCGTCCATCTGTGTTAGATTCTGGAACCGAGAGCGAACCAGAGCCCCCTGTGCCCTGACACCCAGGAGATCGCCAAGAGCATCCCTTTTAGATTTCAGAACCCGGGCATGATCCCGGTCTCCAGTGCAGTTCATCTGCCTTTGAATTTCTAAAATTTCACTTTCTAATTTTTTTATAGCCCGATTAATATGCTGCGAAACATTGAGAGTATACTGCTGGCAGAGCTGCTTAATTTCAACTTTCCCATAATCCCACCACCCTCGCAGATTATGGAAGAACTGTTTTTGGGTTCTAAAACCAGTCCAAAACACAGTAAAAGCTTTTTTAAAATTCATATCTGACAACAGGGAGGTGTTAAAATGCCAGTAAGCACTTTTAGGCTTAAGGTTTGCAATAAAAAACGAACACAAAACCAAACTGTGGTCTGAAAAATGGACCGGCGTAATCCCACACCCTTTAAATATATTAAGATGATGTTTAAAGCAGTAAAACCGATCTAGTCTGGCCAACGCCACATAACCGTCCCTCACATGGGCCCATGTATACTGTCGACCTTTATCGTTAAAAGCTCTCCACACGTCAAGCAAATCATGAGCAGACAATAGCTCTTTAAGAGCGCGCTGAGATGCAGCGTGAGGTTCGATGTGATTCCTGTCCGTATTATCATCCTCAGTGCAGTTAAAATCGCCCCCCATGATCAGATAATCATCACAATTAAGTGATTTTAAAGCTGTGTTAACAGTGTTAAGAAAAACCACCCTCTCAGCTCCAGAAGTGGGAGCATAAATATTAAAAATGGCAAATTTAAACCGCTCAAACTGAGCACGTATAAACATACACCTCCCTGCCATCACCTGCTCAACCTCACACGAGACCGGCAAGAAATGCTTAGCAAAAAGAACGGCCACCCCACCTCTGGTCGAGCTCATGTGGCTAAAATAAACCTCCCCTTCCCATTCCTTCTTCCAGTCAATTTCATTAGCCTCGTCACTGTGCGTCTCTTGGACAAGCACAATATCCATGCCCTTCTGTCTAATCAGTTCAAATAACAGAGCTCTTTTCTGTACGTCCCGCGCCCCATTCAGGTTTAGAGAGCCTATCTTAACTCTACTCATAAAAAGAGGAAGGTGGTCAAGGACAAGCAGCAGCAAAATAAAAAGCAGAAAATAACTATGAAGTTTCAAAACCATCATCTTTAAGAAGTTCTGTTCTCAATTTTTTAACCAGTTTTTTAAGTCTGTAGACTTCCTGTACCGTAAATTTATCTTCGCTATCCCCTCTCATAAAAGTCTGTACCGAGTCAATGAACAATTTACGATCGGGAAAGTACTCTTCTACAACAACCCCCTTCATATTCTTGGTCTTATGCAAAAAAGACCGTATCTTGTTAAACGCATAGACACTTCTTCTACTCCTTTGACTCAAAGCTTCTGGTAGATCACCATCAGAGTCATCCAGAGCAGAACCAGTCACAGACCCAGAGTCCTCCACATCCTGTACTTTCCCCTTTTTAACACCTGCCTTAGCCCTCCTCATTTTCCTTTTTCCTGACTGCACTCTGAACACAGCCTCCTCGGATACTGAGTCTGTTTCCATAGCCTCCCCTTCCACAACTAAACTAGCAGCAGCTTTAGGTTCCTCACGTCCCTGATCTTTAGCCGCAATATCATCAGGCAACGCAGCACACCCGGAGACCACCAAACCACTGCCAGAACTAACGTCAGCATTTGTAACTGAGGTAGGGTTCTCCCCTGCACTAATAGTTCTGTGACCTGTCTTTTTTTTCCTTGGACTGCTTGGTCTAGCCACAGTCCTACCCTCTGCTGTAGGCTCTGACCCCGTCCCAGACCCAGCTTCTACAGTAGGCTCTGACCTAGTCCCAGATCCAGCCCCACCCTCTACGGTAGGCTCAGGCCCATTCCCAGACCCAGTCTCACCCTTAACGACAGGCTCAGGCCCATTCCCAGACCCAGTCTCACCCTTAACGACAGGCTCAGGCCCAGGCTCAGCCCCATCCCCCGCAGTAGGCTCAGGCTCTTCTCTTGAGGGCTCAGACCCAGTCCCAGCTCCTGCACCGGCCCCATCAGGAATAGGGCCAGATACCCTAGAGGAGCTTTCACCTGCCCCAAAGGGACATGAACGCCTTAAGTGCCCTTCCTGTCCACACCCAAAACATTTCATCGTGGCAGATGTTGCAAAAATAGTGTAATCAAAACCATCTATTCTAAATTTAAAAGTCACATTCAGTTCTTCAACACCATCCTTTAAGATCATGAACAGCTGGCGTCTGAAGCTGACAACGTGTCTCAGTAAAGGGGACTTAGAACTTATTGGGATCATTCTAATCTCGGACACAATCTGTCCGAACCGGGCCAACTCTGCAGTCAGCGCCTCGTCTGTGATAAACGGTGGAACGTTTGACAGAGTGATCTTTTTAGCAGGTCGTGTGAGGGGCAGCACAGGTGTAAATGTGCCCTGAATAACCACACCATTCTGGACCATAGTGTTAACCTTCTCAGGACTATCCAAAAAGATCACAACTGCACTGTTCATATTAGCAGCAGACAACACACTTTCATGACCTATAACCTCCGCCACAGCCATGCTGCACTCATACACTGAACACCTCGCCTCGGGGGCTATTTTTATACTGTTTTTACGAGAAAGTCGAAAAAGACGAGCTTTCTCCGTCGCCGTCATGGCGACCGGCCAAAACGCCGGCATCGTCGCCACGCGCACCCCGCGCTAAACCCAAAAAACACACTTTAACAAACACGAACAATAACTAAACTAACAAACAACCAACAAAGACAGAAAAAGATAGAAAAGTTCAGAATTCGCTCACCAAACAAACCGCCAAACTCACTCACACACCACTCGCTCACACACCTCCACTCACACTCGCGCATGCGCACAGAGAGAGAGAGAGAGAGAGAGACAGCGACAGAGACCAGAGAGAGAGAGAGAGAGAGAGAGAGAGAGACAGCGACAGAGACCAGAGAGAGAGAGAGAGAGAGAGAGACCGGAGAGAGAGAGAGAGAGAGACAGCGACAGAGACCAGAGACAGAGAGAGAGAGAGAGAGAGAGAGAGACAGAGACCAGAGACAGAGAGAGAGAGAGAGAGACAGCGACAGAGACCAAAGACAGAGAGAGAGGGAAAGAGAGAGAGAGAGAGAGAGAGACAGAGACCAGAGACAGAGAGAGAGAGAGAGAGAGAGAGGGAAAGAGAGAGAGAGAGACAGAGACCAGAGACAGAGAGAGAGAGAGAGAGAGAGACCAGAGACAGAGAGAGAGAGAGAGAGACAGAGACCAGAGACAGAGAGAGAGAGAGAGAGAGAGCAGAGACAGAGAGAGAGAGAGAGAGAGAGAGAGAGACAGAGACCAGAGACAGAGAGAGAGAGAGAGACCAGAGACAGAGACAGAGACAGAGAGAGAGAGAGAGAGAGACAGAGAGAGAGACAGCGACAGAGACCAGAGACAGAGAGAGAGAGAGAGGGAGAGAGAGACAGAAACAGAGAGAGAGAGAGAGAGAGAGAGAAAGAGACAGCGACAGAGACCAGAGACAGAGAGAGAGAGAGCGAGAGAGAGAGAGAGAGAGAGAGAGAGAGAAACCAGAGACAGAAACCAGAGACAGAAACCAGAGACAGAGAGAGAGACCAGCGACAGAGACCAGAGACAGAGACAGAGAGAGAGAGAGAGAGAGAGAGAGACCAGAGACAGAGAGAGAGAGAGAGAGAGAGAGAGAGAGAGGGAGAGAGAGACAGAGACCAGAGACAGAGACAGAGAGAGAGATTCTTCTACATTCTACTACAGTCATGTCTGTGTAAGCTCCCAGACTTTTCGTGTTATTTTCTGGTTTTAAATGAGAGAAATTCTGAAATAATCTCAAGAAACACTGCAGAAAGATTCACTAAGAACAGAATTACAAAAAACGAGACTAAAATCGACAGAATCTGTGAGATATTTGAGGTTTTCTGATTGTAACTGTAAGAGGAACACACCCAGACAGAGCAGCTAACAGCAAAACTGAGGTCAGAGGAAAGAGAGGAAAACTCATCTCCCCCAGCGTCACCCACATCACCAACAGCTCATCTGTGAGTGACACCTCCTTTACACACAGTGGAGGAAAAATAAGAGCTTATTTGTTTAAGGTTTTGCTGATATTTAATAGATTTTAAGAACAAAACTAAAGCTAAGCTAAGGGCTAAAGCTAAAGTGTCAGTTGACAATTGAGAATAAACATTTCGTCAGTGACATTCAAACGAGCTCTCGGAATGAGCCAATCAGAGGAAGCCCTGCTCCTCTCCTGCTGTCCTGAACACAGCGAGGCCTCACTCTGCGCTCCTGCACAGTTCCACACAGTCACATACCCCCCCCGAGGTGAAGAGTGACGCCGCCCGAAAGCAGTTCAAACACAAGCTGCTGAAGGAGAAGCCAGAGACTCTGTTTGCAGATCTGTATAACACCGGGGAAGTCAGCAACCTCATCTTCTACTCTGACCACCCCAGCTCATGGCACAAAGCTCTGACCTCCCACTACCCCTCTGTGAAGAAGGAGGGCATCTGTAACGGGTGGAAGGTAAAGATCAAAGACCCCAACGACTCAGAGACGGTGTTGATCACAGTCAACATCTACAAGAACGGAACACTCATGGTTCAGGGGAACCTCGGTGAGTTTCAGGAGGCCTTTAATGAACTTAAGGAGACTGCAGAGAAAGAAAAAACCAGTGACACTCTGCAGGGAGAAGACTGTGCTCCCACACAAAGCACTACAGCACCGAACCCTCACACACAACACAACACAGCAGAACCCTCCGCTCAGGACCAGGACACCGATCAAGACCAACACCCTTCACTACACACCTCCATTACCCTGATGAAGGAGCACTTCACTCGACTGGAGGTGGAGTTAGTGCACCTTCGGGAGATGGTCCTGGAACAGCAACCGGACAAAGAGCTGACAAAAGACAGAGAGACCTACAGAAAAGAGCTGGCTGAACTTAAAGCACAGGTGAGAGGACTACAGAAGGACAGGGAGAGGGACAGGGACAACCACAGAAAGGAGATGACTGCTCTGAGAGAGGAGCTGAGACAGAGAGACGACATCGTACGGAGTCTGAGAAACCAGCTCCTCAATCAGCAACAGGCTCCTGTAACAGCACAGAAACCCACCCAGGACCTGTTCACCCACCCGCAAGATTCAACCTCCACCAGCCCACAGCAGCCTCTACAACCACCTCCTCTTTTAACCCCGGCTGACTCAGAACAACCTCCTCCCTCAACCTCCTCCAGCCTCCAAACACCTCCACCTTTAACCCGGGCTGACTCACAACAGCCTCTTCCCTCAACCTCCACCAGCCTCCAAGCACATCTGGAGCCCAGCGGCCAGGACACCACATTAAATGTGAGGAGGTCTATAAACCATCTGAACATTGCACTGCTAATGGACTCCAATGGGAAGTTTATTGATGAGAAAAAACTCTTCCCTAAACATAGAGTCACTAAACTCCGTTGTCCAACTACAAAAAGAGCATTGGAGCTACTCTCTGAGGCAAATCTGGGCTCACCAAACCACATCATAATCCACACAGGAACAAACGACCTGAGAGCTCAGCAAGAGAGAGTGGCTGTGTCCCTGAGAGCAGTTATAGAGAAGGCCTGCAACACCTTCCCTAATGCCAAAATCATCATCTCTACCCTGCTGCCCCGCAAAGATTTCCACCCGGATACGATCCAGAAAATCAACGCCAGGACCTCCAGAGAGTGTGCCCTCCGACCCAACACCCACCTCGCCCACCACCCGACTCTGGACACAGCCTGCCTCTTCGACCACGTCCATCTGTTCAAGGAGGTAGTTCCTGTGTTTGCAAAGACACTAAAAGATGTGGCACTGGCCCGGAACATCACTACACACCAACACACCACTGGACGTGGACCTCGATACACACAGCCTTCAAGACCCTCACCACGACCTGCAGAACGACCGATCTCCCGTCTGAGACCTCAGAAACATGGTCATCATTATCCACCACTACCAGACAGGAGGAGGAGGAGCCACTATGAACACCCTGCTCCCTCACCAGCTCCATCACCTAGCACAGGTACACACACTGCACCACTGAACCAGGGCCCAACACCAGCTCCTCAACTCCAGATCAGACCAGGAACACTGAGCTACGCCCAGGCGGTCGGCAGAGCAGCAAACACCACCACCTCTGAGCTGAGAGACATTCAGCAGATGCTCAGCCACATCTGCACACATCTGATGGGACACTGCCCGTGGTAAGAGGCATATTACCAGAGAGGTAAAGGACATTAATTATTCCACAGTGTACATTATTTCCTCTCTGTACCGTGATTAACACAGAAATGGAAATTTGATCTTTTTTATTAATATTAATTATCAGTCTATTGTTTTCAATTATCTCTCTTATTTTGAAATTTTAGAAAATAACACACTTTAATTCACACAGAATGACATCTTTTCGCATCTCTCTATGGAATATCCAAGGTTTAAACTCCTCTTTATTTGGTTTAAAAAGCAGAAACCCTGATTTTGTACAAGAAATAAGAAATATAGATGTATTAATTTTGCAGGAGACATGGAGTAGAGGAGACGAGCCCACTGGTTGTCCCCCAGGTTACAGGGAGTTAGTGGTGCCCTCCACTAAATTAAAGGGAGTTTCTCAGGGAAGAGACTCGGGGGGGATGCTCCTCTGGTTTAAATCAGAACTTTCTCAATCGATTCAAAAAGTAAAACAAGGGGAAAATCTTCTCTGGATCAAAATTAATAAGCAGTTAATCTCAACCCCCCAACATATATTTCTCTGTGCCATCTACATCCCCCCAGCAGAATCGCCCTATTTCAAAGAAGAAACCTTTTTGGATTTAGAACAACAGATCAGTCATTTCCAAAAACAAGGACATGTGGTTATCTGTGGAGACCTGAACGCCAGGACAGGAGCTCAGCCCGACTTCATCAGCTCTCACGGTGACCACTTTATAACAGGGAACAACGTCCACTTCCCAATGTTCCACCGCAGAGAAAACTATGACAAATCTGTGAATGCTCATGGGAAGAGCCTGCTACAGCTCTGTCGAAGCCTGGGTCTGTACGTCGTAAACGGTCGACTACGAGGGGACTCCTACGGTCAGCTCACCCACAGCTCGGCTCTCGGCAGCAGTACGGTGGACTACGCTATAACCGATCTGGACCCGGCCTTTCCTCAGAGCCTTCACGGTCAAGCCACTAACACCCCTCTCAGATCACAGCCAAATCACACTCTATCTGAACAGAATCATTAGAACTGACCACAAGAAACACCCCAGCACACTGTACAGACTCAAAAACACACTCAGGTGGACTCCGGACAGCACTGACCAATAGCCGGAAATCCAGACACGTCTCGACTCCTATCTGTCAAACACCTACCAACAACATAAAGAAGGTGTTGATGTGGCTGTGGAAAACTTAAATCATATCTTTGATCATGCAGTCCGACTATCTAATCTCACAATCAGGAAAAACAAACCAAGAAAAATCCAATCAGACACATGGTTCGATCACGACTGCAAGAGAAAGAGAAACAAAGTCCGAAAATTATCCAATCAGAAACACAGGGAACCCTTTAACGAAGAATTACGCACTGAATACTGTGAGGTACTGAGAGAATACAAACACACACTCAAAACCAAAAAGTACAAATACATACAACAACAAATACACAACCTGGAAAATTCAATGAACTCCAATTCATTCTGGGACAAATGGAAGTCATTAAACAGAAAACATCAGGATGATTTAGAGATCACTGATGGAGACGTGTGGAGAGATCATTTTGAATCATTGTACAGTCGTCAATTATTAAATACACAACAGCAGCAAATATCCAGTAAATTATAAACACTCCACACAGTGATCAAAGACTATCAGAACCCACTGGACTTCCCCATCACAGAGTCAGAGTTAGAGGAACAACTCAGAGGCCTCCAGCCCAGAAAAGCCTGTGGTACAGACGGCATTATGAAAGAAATGATAAAACACACAGATTCGAAATTCAAATTGGCCATTCTCAAACTATTTAACCTTATTTTAAACACAGGCCACTTCCCCAGCGTCTGGAGCGAAGGTCTCATATCCCCCATATTCAAATCCGGAGACAAATACGACCCAAACAATTACAGAGGGATCTGTGTGAGCAGCAACTTGGGCAAGGTCTTCTGTAGCGTCCTCAACACTCGACTCACGGGTTTCCTCACAGACCATAACGTCCTCAGCAGAGCTCAGATCGGCTTCCTCCCGCACCACCGAACATCTGACCACATCTTCACCCTCCACACGCTGATAGATAAACATGTACATCACAATAAAGGCAAAATCTTCGCATGTTTTGTAGATTTTCAAAAAGCGTTTGACTCCATTTGGCACATAGGATTATTCTATAAACTTTTAGAAAGCGGTGTTGGGGGGAGAACCTATGACGTCATTAAATCAATGTACTCTCACAGTAAATGTGCAGTGAAAATGGGAACGTTCAGGACAGAGTTCTTCCCACAGTCTTGAGGAGTACGTCAGGGCTGCAGCCTGAGCCCCACTCTCTTTAATATCTATATCAATGAACTGGTTGATAAACTGGACCAGAGTGACTCAGTACCCGGCCTCTCTTTGGGGGACACCAAAGTCAAGTGCCTCCTCTACGCAGATGACCTTGTTTTGCTGTCACCGACCAGAGAAGGACTCCAGGAAAGTTTAAACGTCCTGGAGAACTTCTGTCAAAACTGGGCTCTGTCTGTAAACCAGAGAAAAACTAGAATAATGACATTTCAGAAGAGGTCTAAAAATCAGGGGAACTACAATTTTACAATAAACAACACCAACATTGAACACACTAAAACTTACACGTATCTGGGGATAACCCTCAGCTCCACGGGAAGTTTCGACTCGGCTGTGAAGGAGCTCAGAGAGAAGGCCAGGAGGGCTCTATTTTCCATCAAAAAGTCCATTAATTTCGAGATACCAATTCCAATCTGGCTGAAACTGTTCAGATCGGTTATTGAACCCATCGCTCTGTACGGCAGTGAGGTGTGGGGACCCCTTACACAGAGAAGTTTTACCAACTGGGACAAACATCCAATTGAAACCCTGCACATGGAATTCTGCAAAAGTATCCTTCATGTGCAGAGAAAGGCCCCCAATAACGGCTGCAGGGCCGAACTAGGGCAGTACCCCCTCCTCATAGCCATTCAGAAAAGAGCTCTGAACTTCTGGAGGCATCTAAAATCCAGTGACCCCCAGTCACTGCACTACAAAGCCCTGTCCAATCAGGAGCTTCACATTGATAGGAGTCCCCTCAGCCAGCTGGTCCTGGCCCTCAGTGACCTACAACCCAACGACATCACCGAGTCCAAACATCCTCACCACACACTCACTCAGAAAATCAGACCCCAACACATCATCATCCAACAACAAAACAATTATCTCACACACTGGACTCACACCATACACCAACAACACAAACTACAGAGCTACTCAGCCCTCAACAGGGACTACACACTGGCCAAATACCTCACAACCATCAGGGAGAGGTCACTGAGGAAGACACTGACCATGTACAGGCTCAGTGAGCACAGTCTGGCCGTGGAGACCGGCCGTCACAGACAGAACTGGGTCCCCAGAGAGGACAGGCTGTGCTCTCACTGTGAGCTCTCGGTGGTGGAGACAGAGCTGCACTTCCTAACCCAATGCCCCAAGTATGAGTCCGTCAGGAGCAGGTTCTACCAGAGAGCGAGTCGAGTCTGTCCTGAGTTCCTGCTCCTCACTGATACAGAGAAGCTCCAGTATGTACTGGGAGAGAAGGAGGAGCTGATCCCACACGCAGCCAAATATGTGACAGACTGCCACAACCTGAGGGACAACCAGTGTGGTCAGTCAACAGTGTAATTAATTATTACTGAATATTACTGATTATTAATGATTATTAAACATCTATATTGTCTCCATGCTCTTATTTTCCTTTTCTTATTTAATTATCATTAATCTTGTAAATATCATTTCCTGTTGTTGTAATTGTATCTGTATCTATATGTTTATGTATTTTCTGTAATATGCTTTAGCAACAGTGTATTGTATTACATTCATGCCAATAAAGCACTGCTGAACTGAACTGAACTGAGAGAGAGAGACAGAGACCAGAGACAGAAAGAGAGAGAGAGAGAGAGAGAGAGAGAGAGAGAGAGAGAGAGAGACAGAGACCAGAGACAGAGACAGAGAGAGAGAGACCAGGAGACCAGAGACAGAGACAGAGAGAGAGAGAGAGAGAGAAAGAGAGAGAGAGGATGAGAGAAAGAGAGTGTGAGTGAGAGAAAGAGAGTGAGAGTGAGTAAAGAGAGAGAGACAGCGACAGAGAGAGAGAAAGAGAGAGAGACAGCGACAGAGACCAGAGACAGAGAGAGAGAGAGAGGGAGAGAGAGACAGAGACCAGAGACCAGAGACAGAGACAGAGACAGAGAGAGAGAGAGAGAGAGAGAGAGAGAGAGACCAGAGACAGAGAGAGAGAGAGAGAGAGACAGAGACCAGAGACAGAGACAGAGAGAGAGAAAGAGAAAGAGTGAGAGACAGCGACAGAGACGAGAGACAGTGACAGAGACCAGAGACAGAGAGAGAGAGAGAGAGAGAGAGAGAGAGGGAGAGAGAGAAAGAAAGAGAGAGAGAGACAGAGAGAGAGAGACTATTAGGTAGCCCCTCGTGTGTCCTCTCCGCCCACAGAGCTGTAATGGAAATAGAGATTTTCTCAGTTATGACCTGCTCTAGCCCTGGGTTGCTGTGACAACCAGTGAAGAATAAATGGCAATGTACACTGAGGTCTGTAAGTAATTGGACAGCGACACAATGTTTCTCTGTAGTCCAGTGCTTTAGATTAGCAATAAAACAAGAGCTGTGAGACTAAAATGTAGAATGTCTATTGGTACTTTGCAGTAAAGTAGGTGGGAATGTCCATAGTCCATTCATTTGAGAAGATCGGAGAAGAAATAACAGATACTCCTTGGCCAAATGTGTGTGTGTGTGTGTGTGCAATCCCATCATCGTCATTAGCTGTGGAATTTGCATCTGGAGTCAGAGGATGTTGTCTCCAGAGTAAATACACATCAATTCCGGTGAAGTAGGCCATCACAAGCCAGGGATATCAGTACAAATCTATCACAAGGCAATAACACATCAACATGTGCGGCACTGTCCAAACCCCAAACGACAACAAGTTGCCTTTCTTTACCTCAGGCACATCAGGGTTGCTAGGGTACCCTTATCGACCACTTTATTTCGATCAGGTGCTTGTCCTTTCGTCCTTTCACAGGGGAGAAGATGCTTCATGCTATCCATGTGTTTGTGTGTGTGTGTGTGTGTGTGTGTGTGTGTGTGTGTGTGTGTGTGTGTGTGTGCGTGTGTGCGTATTACATATGATTGTAATTCAAAATTCAAACATTCTCCCACTCTTTTGTCATTTCATGGTAATTCTTGCCGAATGATAACGAATGCAGTGACGAATAAATACTTTTATCTTGCCATTTTCAAACATCTTAAAGTGACAGTATGTAGTTTTTTGTATTAAGGAGAACAAGGCCTCTGTCTTTGCTAATCCAGTCTCAGCACTGCAGAAACTACACTATGTAACTTCTGGATGAGGATAGGAAGCCACCCAGACTCCCACCCCACCACTTCCACCTGTTTGGTTTCAGTACAGTGCTGTCAAAATTAATACCACTAGGGGGAGCTCCAGGTGCAAAAAACCCAAATCTTACCTAGTGTTCTTTTAAAGTGACAGTAAGTAGTATTTTTACTTTAAAATTACAGCTTCAAAATCATTGTGATACTTTATTCACTGGTAATAGAGAGAACAGAGCCTCTGTCTTTGCTAATCCAGGCTCAGCACTGCAGAAACTACTCTATGTAACTTCTGGAGGAGGGTAGGAAACCAGCCCCAACCCCTGCCCGCTTGATTTCAGGACAGTGCTGTAAAAATGAATTACATTGTGCTGTGTAACTCTAGGGGGAGCCTAGAATTATATGTGACACAAAAACACTTACTCATAAAAAAACTTATTTTACACTCACACAGACAAAGCTCACACACACACACAAACAGTCACACACACACACCTCACCACATTTAAAGACATAATACCCCCTGAGCCCCCATAATGATGTGGCTGCATTAACCCCCCAGAGCCTGGAGCTTTGCCCCAGCAGGGTGCTTCACCTGACCCCATAACTCACATCCTCTCTCTCTAGCTGCAGTGTAAATGAGTCACTCTGTCTCCAGCATGTGTGTGTGTGTGTGTGTCCTGCAACCACACACTGTAATTGCAGCCCCTCCTCTCAGCTGAGAGTTGAAAAAGAGCACTCTAGGGAGCACTAGAGGCTTTCTATAGGTCCAGCATGCACCGCAGTGTCCAGTTGATGACTCACTGCCAATATCTGTACGCTCCCAGTACACGAGGAGTTAATGCATTGTGGGGTGCCTTTGCTAATGTATGTGATCGCCACTGGGAGAACAACGATTTAATGATAGCAACGCATGCCACAATATTAATAAAACAACAGCTCCAGCGCCATTCTGCAACCACTCCACAGGGTTTAACACAGGTCATAAAGAGCAGATACGTACATCAATATAGTCACTCAATCTCCACATGCAGGAGAATATTAAATGTTTTCTGGCCATCCTTCCACTGTGTGATCATAAATCAGTACTGTGGGTCTGAAAGGAAGTGTAGCTTTCAAGAAATTGTAACTCAGCACTGCAGAAACTACACTATGTAACTTTAGGAGGAGGGTAGGAAACCACCCAGACCTGAGGAGAAAAAGAAGCACCACAGAGCAGGACTCAGATCTGCAGTGACACAGATGTGGTGGTGGTAGGGGTTTGTTAGTGTGTGCTGTGCCAGTACAAGTGGATCAGGCACAGCAGTGCTGCTCGAGTTTTTAAACCCCTGGACTCAGAACAGTCCACCGACCAAAACTATCCAGCCAATAGTCTCCTGAGGGCAGCATCCTGTGTGTTCATATATATTTATATGAGAGAGAGAGAGAGAGAGAGAGAGAGAGAGAGAGAGAGAGAGAGAGTCATCATGTGTAGCATGGCTCCATTTCTGGCACACTTCCAGTGAGATTACAAAATAGATCTCTCTCTCTCTCCCTCCCTCCTCCCCCCCCTCTCTCTCTCTCTCCCCCCTCTCTCTCTCTCTCTCTCTCTCCCCCTCCTTCTCTCTCCCCCCCCCCCTCTCTCTCTCTCTCACTCTCTCTCTCTCTCTCATCATGAGGGATTTACAAGAGCTTTACCAATATTAATCTCCGTTGTTCCTCTGCAACTCTGCATCAAAGTCAAAATGTCACATTGTAAATAACAAAAGCGTGGCCTGACTCCTGTGGGCCGTCTTTTTCTGCCTGAGCTTCACACTAGAAAGCAGAGAGCAGTGTGGAGTGACTGTCCCTGCAGGATAATCCCTGCCTGCTGTTGGACATCCAGGCACTCGAGAGAGACATAAGAGTGAGGTTAAAGTATAAACTACAGTGGAAACAGTCACAAAGCATGGTATTTGAAGGCGTTATTGTGATTATACACTTCAGTGTTTATGGTGGATACAGTCAGTAGTTGAAGTGCACCCAGAATAAGTCGCACTTAGTGGCAAGCTCTGAAAAGTTACTCTTTAGTAATTGTTACTATGTATTTTTGGGAGTTTTTGTGCACAGGCGATTATCTGGCAACCAGAGTCAAAATGAGCAAGCACTGCCCCCTGAGGCCAGTCCACAGCAATGGCCCTGCTGTCACTGGAAGACAAACTGTTCTCACTAACAATGTTCTCGAAAAAACACCCGGAATTCATCCTTCAAGATGCTTTCTAGTGCTGCTTTTCCCATGTCAAGGAGGCCCTGCTGAGAACAGGAAATCAACAGCTGGGTTTTACAGCTGTGTACAGTGTGTGACCACATCTCCAGCTCCAGCCCGTAGGACCCTGCGAGAGGTTTTATTCTGCCATGACCTTTCGGCTTGTAGAGAACAGAGTTCGCCCTCCCTTTGAAACTCCACTGAGCTGCGGATATTAGCACAACATTAACCCTTACAGGTCCAGAACTATCACTGTTACTTCACCATTTTGTCAACTGCTTAAAGGGATTCATTGTTTGCATTCGTTTTTGTATCAGCACTAAAGCTTGTAGAAAATGTGTTTACATTTTCCAGTCGTATTTCTGGCTTAAAATAACAGCTTAAAATAACAAAATCACTGTGAGGCGTCACTGAGCACAACCCCAGTGACAGAACCTGCAACAGCACCATTGGAATCCAGTGTGAATTATTTCATGCTAAAAATGATAAAATTACTTACAAATTAACAAATTAGTTCATTATTATTGTTTAAATGAATGATTAATTATACAAATAAAAATGTATGAATTATTAATTGGGCGGCACGGTGGTGCAGCAGGTAGGTGTCATAGTCACACAGCTCCAGGGGCCTGGAGGTTGTGGGTTCGATTGCCGCTCCGGGTGACTGTCTGTGAGGAGTGTGGTGTGTTCTCCCTGTGTCCGCGTGGGTTTCCTCCGGGTGACTGTCTGTGAGGAGTGTGGTGTGTTCTCCCTGTGTCCGCGTGGGTTTCCTCCGGGTGACTGTCTGTGAGGAGTGTGGTGTGTTCTCCCTGTGTCCGCGTGGGTTTCCTCCGGGTGACTGTCTGTGAGGAGTGTGGTGTGTTCTCCCTGTGTCCGCGTGGGTTTCCTCCGGGTGACTGTCTGTGAGGAGTGTGGTGTGTTCTCCCTGTGTCCGCGTGGGTTTCCTCCGGGTGACTGTCTGTGAGGAGTGTGGTGTGTTCTCCCTGTGTCCGCGTGGGTTTCCTCCGGGTGACTGTCTGTGAGGAGTGTGGTGTGTTCTCCCTGTGTCCGCGTGGGTTTCCTCCGGGTGACTGTCTGTGAGGAGTGTGGTGTGTTCTCCCTGTGTCCGCGTGGGTTTCCTCCGGGTGACTGTCTGTGAGGAGTGTGGTGTGTTCTCCCTGTGTCCGCGTGGGTTTCCTCCGGGTGACTGTCTGTGAGGAGTGTGGTGTGTTCTCCCTGTGTCCGCGTGGGTTTCCTCCGGGTGACTGTCTGTGAGGAGTGTGGTGTGTTCTCCCTGTGTCCGCGTGGGTTTCCTCCGGGTGACTGTCTGTGAGGAGTGTGGTGTGTTCTCCCTGTGTCCGCGTGGGTTTCCTCCGGGTGACTGTCTGTGAGGAGTGTGGTGTGTTCTCCCTGTGTCCGCGTGGGTTTCCTCCGGGTGACTGTCTGTGAGGAGTGTGGTGTGTTCTCCCTGTGTCCGCGTGGGTTTCCTCCGGGTGACTGTCTGTGAGGAGTGTGGTGTGTTCTCCCTGTGTCCGCGTGGGTTTCCTCCGGGTGACTGTCTGTGAGGAGTGTGGTGTGTTCTCCCTGTGTCCGCGTGGGTTTCCTCCGGGTGACTGTCTGTGAGGAGTGTGGTGTGTTCTCCCTGTGTCCGCG
This sequence comes from Hoplias malabaricus, assembly GCF_029633855.1. NCBI lineage: Eukaryota > Metazoa > Chordata > Actinopteri > Characiformes > Erythrinidae > Hoplias > Hoplias malabaricus. The sequence continues at coordinate 3,847,764 of NC_089818.1, forward strand.
TGGGTTTCCTCCGGGTGACTGTCTGTGAGGAGTGTGGTGTGTTCTCCCTGTGTCCGCGTGGGTTTCCTCCGGGTGACTGTCTGTGAGGAGTGTGGTGTGTTCTCCCTGTGTCCGCGTGGGTTTCCTCCGGGTGACTGTCTGTGAGGAGTGTGGTGTGTTCTCCCTGTGTCCGCGTGGGTTTCCTCCGGGTGACTGTCTGTGAGGAGTGTGGTGTGTTCTCCCTGTGTCCGCGTGGGTTTCCTCCGGGTGACTGTCTGTGAGGAGTGTGGTGTGTTCTCCCTGTGTCCGCGTGGGTTTCCTCCGGGTGACTGTCTGTGAGGAGTGTGGTGTGTTCTCCCTGTGTCCGCGTGGGTTTCCTCCGGGTGACTGTCTGTGAGGAGTGTGGTGTGTTCTCCCTGTGTCCGCGTGGGTTTCCTCCGGGTGACTGTCTGTGAGGAGTGTGGTGTGTTCTCCCTGTGTCCGCGTGGGTTTCCTCCGGGTGACTGTCTGTGAGGAGTGTGGTGTGTTCTCCCTGTGTCCGCGTGGGTTTCCTCCGGGTGACTGTCTGTGAGGAGTGTGGTGTGTTCTCCCTGTGTCCGCGTGGGTTTCCTCCGGGTGACTGTCTGTGAGGAGTGTGGTGTGTTCTCCCTGTGTCCGCGTGGGTTTCCTCCGGGTGACTGTCTGTGAGGAGTGTGGTGTGTTCTCCCTGTGTCCGCGTGGGTTTCCTCCGGGTGACTGTCTGTGAGGAGTGTGGTGTGTTCTCCCTGTGTCCGCGTGGGTTTCCTCCGGGTGACTGTCTGTGAGGAGTGTGGTGTGTTCTCCCTGTGTCCGCGTGGGTTTCCTCCGGGTGACTGTCTGTGAGGAGTGTGGTGTGTTCTCCCTGTGTCCGCGTGGGTTTCCTCCGGGTGACTGTCTGTGAGGAGTGTGGTGTGTTCTCCCTGTGTCCGCGTGGGTTTCCTCCGGGTGACTGTCTGTGAGGAGTGTGGTGTGTTCTCCCTGTGTCCGCGTGGGTTTCCTCCGGGTGACTGTCTGTGAGGAGTGTGGTGTGTTCTCCCTGTGTCCGCGTGGGTTTCCTCCGGGTGACTGTCTGTGAGGAGTGTGGTGTGTTCTCCCTGTGTCCGCGTGGGTTTCCTCCGGGTGACTGTCTGTGAGGAGTGTGGTGTGTTCTCCCTGTGTCCGCGTGGGTTTCCTCCGGGTGACTGTCTGTGAGGAGTGTGGTGTGTTCTCCCTGTGTCCGCGTGGGTTTCCTCCGGGTGACTGTCTGTGAGGAGTGTGGTGTGTTCTCCCTGTGTCCGCGTGGGTTTCCTCCGGGTGACTGTCTGTGAGGAGTGTGGTGTGTTCTCCCTGTGTCCGCGTGGGTTTCCTCCGGGTGACTGTCTGTGAGGAGTGTGGTGTGTTCTCCCTGTGTCCGCGTGGGTTTCCTCCGGGTGACTGTCTGTGAGGAGTGTGGTGTGTTCTCCCTGTGTCCGCGTGGGTTTCCTCCGGGTGACTGTCTGTGAGGAGTGTGGTGTGTTCTCCCTGTGTCCGCGTGGGTTTCCTCCGGGTGACTGTCTGTGAGGAGTGTGGTGTGTTCTCCCTGTGTCCGCGTGGGTTTCCTCCGGGTGACTGTCTGTGAGGAGTGTGGTGTGTTCTCCCTGTGTCCGCGTGGGTTTCCTCCGGGTGACTGTCTGTGAGGAGTGTGGTGTGTTCTCCCTGTGTCCGCGTGGGTTTCCTCCGGGTGACTGTCTGTGAGGAGTGTGGTGTGTTCTCCCTGTGTCCGCGTGGGTTTCCTCCGGGTGACTGTCTGTGAGGAGTGTGGTGTGTTCTCCCTGTGTCCGCGTGGGTTTCCTCCGGGTGACTGTCTGTGAGGAGTGTGGTGTGTTCTCCCTGTGTCCGCGTGGGTTTCCTCCGGGTGACTGTCTGTGAGGAGTGTGGTGTGTTCTCCCTGTGTCCGCGTGGGTTTCCTCCGGGTGACTGTCTGTGAGGAGTGTGGTGTGTTCTCCCTGTGTCCGCGTGGGTTTCCTCCGGGTGACTGTCTGTGAGGAGTGTGGTGTGTTCTCCCTGTGTCCGCGTGGGTTTCCTCCGGGTGACTGTCTGTGAGGAGTGTGGTGTGTTCTCCCTGTGTCCGCGTGGGTTTCCTCCGGGTGACTGTCTGTGAGGAGTGTGGTGTGTTCTCCCTGTGTCCGCGTGGGTTTCCTCCGGGTGACTGTCTGTGAGGAGTGTGGTGTGTTCTCCCTGTGTTCGCGTGGGTTTCCTCCGGGTGACTGTCTGTGAGGAGTGTGGTGTGTTCTCCCTGTGTCCGCGTGGGTTTCCTCCGGGTGACTGTCTGTGAGGAGTGTGGTGTGTTCTCCCTGTGTCCGCGTGGGTTTCCTCCGGGTGACTGTCTGTGAGGAGTGTGGTGTGTTCTCCCTGTGTCTGCGTGGGTTTCCTCCGGGTGACTGTCTGTGAGGAGTGTGGTGTGTTCTCCCTGTGTCCGCGTGGGTTTCCTCCGGGTGACTGTCTGTGAGGAGTGTGGTGTGTTCTCCCTGTGTCCGCGTGGGTTTCCTCCGGGTGACTGTCTGTGAGGAGTGTGGTGTGTTCTCCCTGTGTCTGCGTGGGTTTCCTCCGGGTGACTGTCTGTGAGGAGTGTGGTGTGTTCTCCCTGTGTCTGCGTGGGTTTCCTCCGGGTGACTGTCTGTGAGGAGTGCTCCGGTTTCCTTCCACAGTCCAAAAACACACGTTGGTAGGTGGATTGGCTACTCAAAAGTGTCCGTAGGTGTGAGTGTGTGAGTGAATGTGTGTCTGCGTTGCCCTGTGAAGGACTGGCGCCCCCTCCAGGGTGTATTCCTGCCTTTCGCCCAATGATTCCAGGTAGGCTCTGGACCCACCGCGACCCTGAACTGGATAAGGGTTACAGATAATGAATGAATGAATTATTAATTATTATAAATGTGATAAAATAAACCATACATTTCATGGTAAACTTGATTAACAGTCGAAATTAAGTCAAAATTAATCTTTGCCATTCAAAACCTTCCAAATAAACACAAAGCCACACCTCCCGTTGGCGTTTGACTAAAACAGCATGAAGAGCGTTAGCAAAAAAAAAAAAAAAAAAGGCTTTTCAGATTGATGTAATTCTGAGAAATAGAAAAAAAGCATAAATCTCTAATGATTACAGAAACCTCCTTGGAACTGATGACCCTGGAAAATACTGTGTTTAATCCCACTGTGACCCATATTATGATGAAGTGATGCACAAATGTGGCACAGGCAATGGGGCCATTCTAAAACCTTTTGTAAAGCTGAAGCATGAGCAGTTAGCGCTGCTCCACATCTAAAAATTAATGTCAATTTTTTCTCTTCCATCCTTATACAGTGAAGTCAGCTACAGTGAACGCCTTAATGACGATGAACAGAGTGGACACAGGAGCATTAGGAACTCTAGAATGGACATATAGCATATGGATTATCCAAGTTTTTTTGCACAATATTGTTCTCACATCTTACTTTTCTCCATTTTTAGGGTGATACACACATACATAGGTACATACATATATATATATATATATATATATATATATATATATCAGAGATTAGACTGTTATCTATATTAATACGCTGCAGGTGTGATTTCTATATTGCTACCTCTATTTCTTTATCGTATCTCTTTATCTTTACAGGAAAGCAGAGGGCGGAGTCTAGCTATACCACGCAGATGGAGAAATGTGGGACAAAGCTAAGAGTGTGTATGTGATGTATGTAACTCTTCAGGCCAAATCCAATCACTCAAAATATCACAGCAAATAGGAACTGTGGATTGTAAAAACCCACGCTAAGAACAGGGTTCCAAGTCAACGAAGATTGGCCCTGGAGTCATTAACGTCACCACGTTAACAATCCCTAATTCCCAAGTAATGACACAGAGGCGTCAATTGTGTGGGTCCGGGACATTTCAGATGTTCTGAAGGCTGGCGAATTGTGGTGTTGACTTCATTAACATTCGCCCATGACAAAGAGGCTCTGTTTCTTCATGTTCATTATTCCCTCCCACGTCAGCTCCCCTAGAGCCAGAGGGGCAAGAGGACATAAGCTCAAACACCACCAACACACTCCACCCAAAGCCCCTGCACTGCAGGCCTGGCCTCGCTCGGAGAATAAAAGAAGTGTGGCTGTTATTTTCTTTGTGAGGACATTTATTTTTCACATTCTACTCTGATTTGATCAGGAACGAATGAGTAATGCTGAGGATGGCTGAGCTGCTACTGCTGACATCTGGTTGCTGTGTTTCTCCGGGAGGAGAAATCTCCATTCTGTACTAAGACTGCACAACACATCATTCGTTAATCAGTATTGTGTTTCGGTTTCAAGTTCTATTTAATTCAGGGAGATGAAATGATCGCAGTTTCTTTTGCTATAAATAATTTAACTATGAAAATGATACATTTTGGGCAATAGATTTCACGTTCATTTCTGAAACAGTCTGATCATGCAGCACACTCTCAGGCGCATTTACTTATGCTATGACTCTAAATGACCAACGGAATAAATGTGAGAACATAAGCAAGACTAACTATATATAACTTAAATATATGGCACAGCAGGTAGGTGTCGCAGTCACACAGCTCCAGGGACCTAGAGGTTGTGGGTTTGAGTCCCGCTCCGGGTGACTGTCTGTGAGGAGTGTGGTGTTTTCTCCCCGTGTCTGCGTGGGTTTCCTCCGGGTGACTGTCTGTGATGAGTGTGGTGTGTTCTCCCCGTGTCTGCGTGGGTTTCCTCCGGGTGACTGTCTGTGAGGAGTGTGGTGTGTTCTCCCCGTGTCTGCGTGGGTTTCCTCCGGGTGACTGTCTGTGATGAGTGTGGTGTGTTCTCCCTGTGTCTGCGTGGGTTTCCTCCGGGTGACTGTCTGTGATGAGTGTGGTGTGTTCTCCCCGTGTCTGCGTGGGTTTCCTCCGGGTGACTGTCTGTGATGAGTGTGGTGTGTTCTCCCCGTGTCTGCGTGGGTTTCCTCCGGGTGACTGTCTGTGAGGAGTGTGGTGTGTTCTCCCCGTGTCTGCGTGGGTTTCCTCCGGGTGACTGTCTGTGATGAGTGTGGTGTGTTCTCCCTGTGTCTGCGTGGGTTTCCTCCGGGTGACTGTCTGTGATGAGTGTGGTGTGTTCTCCCCGTGTCTGCGTGGGTTTCCTCCGGGTGACTGTCTGTGAGGAGTGTGGTGTGTTCTCCCCGTGTTTGCGTGGGTTTCCTCCGGGTGACTGTCTGTGAGGAGTGTGGTGTGCTCTCCCTGTGTCTGCGTGGGTTTCCTCCGGGTGACTGACTGTGATGAGTGTGGTGTGTTCTCCCCGTGTCTGCGTGGGTTTCCTCCGGGTGACTGTCTGTGAGGAGTGTGGTGTGCTCTCCCTGTGTCTGCGTGGGTTTCCTCCGGGTGACTGTCTGTGATGAGTGTGGTGTGTTCTCCCCGTGTCTGCGTGGGTTTCCTCCGGGTGACTGTCTGTGAGGAGTGTGGTGTGCTCTCCCCGTGTCTGCGTGGGTTTCCTCCGGGTGACTGTCTGTGATGAGTGTGGTGTGTTCTCCCTGTGTCTGCGTGGGTTTCCTCCGGGTGACTGTCTGTGATGAGTGTGGTGTGTTCTCCCCGTGTCTGCGTGGGTTTCCTCCGGGTGACTGTCTGTGATGAGTGTGGTGTGTTCTCCCCGTGTCTGCGTGGGTTTCCTCCGGGTGACTGTCTGTGATGAGTGTGGTGTGTTCTCCCCGTGTCTGCGTGGGTTTCCTCCGGGTGACTGTCTGTGATGAGTGTGGTGTGTTCTCCCCGTGTCTGCGTGGGTTTCCTCCGGGTGACTGTCTGTGATGAGTGTGGTGTGTTCTCCCCGTGTCTGCGTGGGTTTCCTCCGGGTGACTGTCTGTGATGAGTGTGGTGTGCTCTCCCTGTGTCTGTGTGGGTTTCCTCCGGGTGACTGTCTGTGATGAGTGTGGTGTGTTCTCCCCGTGTCTGCGTGGGTTTCCTCCGGGTGACTGTCTGTGAGGAGTGTGGTGTGCTCTCCCTGTGTCTGCGTGGGTTTCCTCCGGGTGACTGTCTGTGATGAGTGTGGTGTGTTCTCCCCGTGTCTGCGTTGGTTTCCTCCGGGTGACTGTCTGTGAGGAGTGTGGTGTGTTCTCCCCGTGTCTGCGTGGGTTTCCTCCGGGTGACTGTCTGTGATGAGTGTGGTGTGTTCTCCCCGTGTCTGCGTGGGTTTCCTCCGGGTGACTGTCTGTGATGAGTGTGGTGTGTTCTCCCCGTGTCTGCATGGGTTTCCTCCGGGTGACTGTCTGTGAGGAGTGTGGTGTGCTCTCCTTGTGTCTGTGTGGGTTTCCTCCAGGTGACTGTCTGTGAGGAGTGTGGTGTGTTCTCCCTGTGTCCACGTGGGTTTCCTCCGGGTGACTGTCTGTGAGGAGTGTGGTGTGCTCTCCCTGTGTCTGCGTGGGTTTCCTCCAGGTGACTGTCTGTGAGGAGTGTGGTGTGTTCTCCCTGTGTCTGCGTGGGTTTCCTCCGGGTGACTGTCTGTGAGGAGTGTGGTGTGTTCTCCCTGTGTCTGCGTGGGTTTCCTCCAGGTGACTGTCTGTGAGGAGTGGGGTGTGTTCTCTCTGTGTCTGCGTGGGTTTCCTCCGGGTGACTGTCTGTGAGGAGTGTGGTGTGTTCTCCCTGTGTCTGCATAGGTTTCCTCCGGATGCTCTGGTTTCCTCTCACAGTCCAGAAACACACGTTGGTAGGTGGATTGGTGACTCAAAAGTGTCCGTAGGTGTGAGTGTGTGAGTGAATGTGTGAGTGTGTGCTTCCCTGTGAAGGACTGGCACCCCCTTCCAGGGTGTATTCCCTCCTTGCCCCCAATAATTCTAGGTGGGCTCTGGACGCACCGTGACCCTGAACTGGATAAGCGCTTACAGATAATGATTGATTGATTGATGTTATAGTGTCCTGTTCTGTCTGTGTAGGGGTGTATTCTGTCTGCACATTCACACATTTACACATTTACCGTAATGGCATGCATATATGCACCTGATGGTGCACCGCATGATCATGTTTGGTAACCCCCTGTCAGTCGAGTGCAAGAAATTGCCGAGTACTCTATCATTGCGTCACATAAGGTGGGTTTTATTTGGGGTTAATGTTTGCTAGAGCACTGTACCTTTTTACTTTGTTTTCCCTGTTTCTCTCGGCAACAAGCATCCTATATATTGCAAATAGGGCTGAACAATAATGCCAAAATGTATATCATGATTTATTTCTAAATTTTGGTTTATAACAATATAAATAGGATAAAGTCTACTGAAAAACGTCCAAGAACCATGACATCGCCATCAAACATAAACTTAGGCTTTGTAAACACAATAAATTTAAATTCAATACGCTGATCAGCATCCAGTAATATTTTATATATATATATATATATATATATATATATATATATATATATATATATATATATACCCATGGGTCCCCATGTGCTTCATGACATCACCCTTCAACATATTGATTCAAGCTGAAGTTGAAGACTAATGTCATTACTCTTCTCTGATATTCTCAGGAGATCAATGAATAATGATGGGGACGACCGTCTTGTTTCTGGGCTTCTTCACCAGCAGAAACCTCCTTTCTGGACTCTGGATGGGCAGCATTCAATTTATCAAACTTTATCATGACATCAGTTCAAGTTCAAGTTTACGGACATGCATTAAGTGCTTTAGCTGTGGCACAAATTTGAATGGAAGGTTACACAGACGTAAACAGACACATCACTCACCACAAACACCACATAAGAAAGCAGGATACACTCATTCCTCCACGACGAGGACACTGTGACAAGGAGAGTCTTAGTACGTAGGATTTAGCAATGATTCAATATTGGGGGAGGAACCAAGTAAAGAAAGACATTCATTCAATTTAGTCACTGCCAATTCCAACTGAGCTTAGAGAACGAAGGCTAATATGAGTTCCTCAGAGACATGTGAAATGATCTAAAGCAACGTCATTTAGAGATGAACATTTACTAACCAATGGCTAGTAATTGCCCTGCTTGGCTTATACCTCACAGAATGGGGGCCACCAGAAAGAGAGGGCACTTATGGGCACTTAAAGATGTGGCTGTGGAGTTTTCATATTTTGGTTTTCTATTAAAGCAATATTTTGTAAAATGTAAAAGCATTAATTATCACGTTTCCTTTTTCCCCCTCAACACTGATCAGCCCTAAGATGAAAACACTGTATGTGTTATACACTGCAGTGGAATCCAGCTGGAGTTTGTGTTTATGCAGAAGTGATGAAAGAGGCTCTTTGCATGAAGTGACATTTGTTGCATTGCTAAAGATTTTAAATTCAATAAGAAGCAAAGAAATAAAGATGAACTTAAAAAGCATCTTTTTAAAGCTCCATCAGCTTCTTCTCAAAAGGGAAACTTGCCAAACAAAGGTCAATGTAATGATTAATTTCATTGAATGTTATTTTATATTCTATTAAAAGCTCCATTTAACAGAAAATTATGTGTCACATGGCATCAATATTTGATAGAAAACACTGAAAGATGCAGGAAAATCACTTTGTAAAGTGAACCATAGCTTCCCCTGATTGTGTAAGTACTGGGGCTCTCTCCATGGTGCTGAATGCAGATACACTAAAGATACCCTTGTATTCATTTGTTCATTCATTCATTGTCTGTAACCCTTATCCAGTTCAGGGTCGCGGTGGGTCCGGAGCCTACCCTGAATCATTGAGGGAGACACACACACACTTACACCTATAGACACTTTTGAGTCGCCAATCCACCTACCAATGTGTGTTTTGGACCATGGGAGGGAACTGGAGGAAACCCATGCAGACACAGGGAGAACACAGCTCAGACAGTCACCCGGAGTGGAACTTGAACCCACAACCGCCAGGTCCCTGGAGCTGTGTGACTGCGACACTACCTGCTGCACCACCGTGCCGCCCTTTGGTATTCACCCATTTTTTATTTATTTGCTTGTTAAATAATGTTAAATAAATGTTAAATAGATATTGCTTGCACTTTATGTTCTTTGGAACATTATAAAGATGCCTCAACCTCCACCAACGTGCAGCAGGCACATGTGTAATGTGTTGGCAGCTAATCTGGGCCAGTGTGTTCAACACACTTCAGCTATTTTCGAGGAGAGGCAACAGTGCAAAGCAGAAAACACAACCTGAACGGGTTTCAGTACATCCCAGGGCATTACACAGTCTCCCAGACACACACACACACACACTCTCACACCGGTGAACATACTTTACATAGCCACAGAAACAGCCTGTGGTTTTTGGATTGTGGGATTGTAGGGACAAATGGAGACAGAGAGAACACACCAAACTATTTGTAGACAGTGAACTAAGGGAATGATTGAAGACTATGATGTTTCTAGCTAAAGCGAAACCAAGGGTAAATCTCCTAAATCTCCCTACACCCTATGTAGTGCACAGTGTAGGTCATAAATCAATATTTTTTGCACTTACATAGTCTTTCATACATCTGTCATAGTCGTATGACAGATTATAAAACAATGTACATTAAGCTATAAACCTCATATCTCTCTGTCAAATTAGTACACTGTATATGTGTAGTAGCCTTTACATTTACACATCCCTGTTTTTGTTTGTGTGTTTATGAGTAAGACCTCAACATGGGGGCTACTGTACACAGTGACATCATGTAAAACACAAGGACACAAAGGAGTTTTGTAAATAGATGACCTCAACCTCAAAGGAAATCATACTGGAGGTGAAGATTGTATTATTCCACTCTAATATAGATTAATATCATGTGAAAAACTGGCAGAAATGTGAAGCAGTTTTTCAAGAGATTAAAGATGAAGGCTTTGCAGGCCTTGTATTAAAGAGTGCTTAACACCAGCGTTCCTCTCTGGGCTCCGTGATGAATGGACGACAGTGAGAACCCATTTTTCTTGCGCATGTTAACACAGATCCGGAAAGACGCTCGCTCCTTAGCCGGTGCATGGAAATATTGTGACAAAGTAGGTCATTCTCACAGAGACTCAAGCAGTGGGTCATTTATCTCTCCACATGCCAGTCTCATTAGGAGCCCAGGGCAAAAGCCGGCACACACATCTATAAGGGATATCATTATGAACCTATGATGCTAATTAGCATGGGCAGGTTTCTGAAGCTGAAATATGAGGGCTATATCCTGCATTACTTCATACCTAATCCCCCCACCCCCCAGGTCCACTTATGACATTTGTGTGGGTTTATGCACCAAAAATAGACTTAATTTAATACTTAATATTATTTACATATTCATTTTCCAGCTTCCCTTTATTCCCTCATCACTTAGGATTAAACTTAGGATTTAAATGGCGTCCCTGATAAGACTGATATGTGTAAATTGTCTTTATAATTATTGGCTGCACTGAATGAAACACCCCTTACAATTTGATAAATATACAACCTTTGTCAAAAAAAAATTAAATAAAAAAATAGTTGCACTCAGAAGGAATTAGGTGATGAAAATGAAACTTGGTGGGTAGGTTTAACATCATGAGACAGGCATTTTGAGCAGTCGGAAGAGTCCAAGAGAGTACCATGATTGGACTTGGGAAGTGGGATGATCTTATTGACTTATTGTGCATTGTACCGGCCGTTCAGATATTACAGATATGCTGGTGGCAGTGGAGAGATAAAGGCATGCACCAGAGATATGAGAGATCTTGGAGACCAACAAGAAGCACAGAGGGAGAACCAACGGATGGTCCAAGATGTGTGGAGTGACCCAACAGCCACGACTGCAAACGTTAAGAGAAGTAGTGATGCCCTCCGTGAGTCATCTTGATGCAGTTATGACGAGCATTAACACCAACCAACCAGTGGCCTTACTTTTCCATGAACATACACTGCGTTGAGTTCTTCCAACAGGACAACACACATCCACATACTCTTGCTGTCTCAAGAGCTTGCCTTGAAGACACATACTATGCCATGGCCAGCCACGTCGCCAGAACTATTCTGATTTAAGACATTTGTGATTCTTTTGGACACGCCATCACCACTCCAGCTCTACGTCAAATTTTCTGCGGGAACTGTGTGAGAATATTCAGGCTGCATGGGATGGATTAGCGCAGGACACCATAAGTATTCTCGGAGACATTTGTATGTGTGGCTCATATCAGTCTACATTAGGGTTGGGCGGTATAACGGTAATACTCTATACCACAATATGTACAGCATCTCAAAATGAGGGTGGTATATATTATGTGTGTGAAAGTCAGAGTTCTGTTCTGTGCCTTTTAGTACATGGTTTGTGTGCATTTAGGAGAGCCACAGGTAGGGGGCGCTGTGGGAGCTCACTGACTGCCGATGTCACAGTCTGAAAACAGGTGGAGAAAAACAAACCAAGTAACCCGCAGATGTGAGTTTAGAGCTGAGAGCTGAGCTTTATCTCTAAACATGTGTGATTTGAACCTCAGTTCGCTGGAAAACCATCTGCTGTTGTGTGCTAAACCACAAGTGACTGTTAGCTGGCTAGCTTTGCTTCTAAAAAGTGTAGAACAGTCTTGTTTTTTTAGCTTATTTTCTAACTTTTCTGTCCCTCCAGCACCAGTCGCTGAAATCCGAAGGCTCACAACTTCAGGCTCATACCTTCCTTAGGTTGAAATTTCTTGAAGGGCAGATAGACTTTCAATGATGAGTGGTATGCGGCATTAGAGAAATAATGACACATAAACCAAAGCCTACCCTCCTTCACCACAAATAATCACTATTGACATTACATAGGAAAAAAATAAAAATACTGCATTGAAATAACTGAGTACAGGAAGTCTGTAGGACGAAGTTAAAGTCACGGCCGATGATGACTTCACCTTTCTGTGCTCACAACACTGCAGTCAGCTTCTGACTCACTCAGTAACAATTACTCAAACCCCTGAGTTCAATTAAACACACACCGGCAAATTCCTTCCGTTCTCCTCACTGACGCTGTTTATGAGCAAGGCTTTTCACCAGAGAGCGATTGAATCCTTTCTGAATATAGATTAAGACCGAGCTGGTTATATGCACACACTATTCAATACGCTGTTGAACATTTCAGTTCACAAACACACACACGACGAGGAATCAGATCCAACATTATACTCATGTAGAACACCACTGATTTTGGACATTACAATTACACCAAGCATCACCTGGGTCCAGAGGACGTTGCTCAATAGACAGAGCACAAATGCTTTTATTGCGCACTATTAGGGCTTCCGACTTTTTGTAGTGTTCAAAAGCGTACTGACTATTCCCTATATTACTCACTATGTAGTGCACTACTGTAAGGGACTTGGTTCAAGAGGGTAGTGGACTATTTACCAAACAACACAGTGTATTATGTCTGCTACAGGGCATTGTTTGCACACTACTTATTGTGGTGCCTTGTGGGATTCTTTGAATGCTCTGAAAATTGTCTGTTGTGTTTTCAGACACCACAAAAAATAAGTAAGTAAATAAATAAATAAATAGTGGAGCCATGCAATAGTGCATTATTTTCAGACATAGCAATAGTGCACATAGCAAACCTCACATGCTAACACAACTGCTCAATACAACCTAATGTCCAAGACTTGTACACAGCCCCTTGGGACAAATGAATGCAGGTTTTTTATTTTACTCTGAACACAGTTGGCTTAATTTCCATAGAAGCACTGCTAACATTACACAAGGGCTTAAGGCCATGATGCCAAGCCCATGCCCAATGCCAAGTGTAGGTCAGAGGAGTGTGAAGCCAACCAACGTTGGTCTGTGCAGCATGGGATCTTTTTGAGGAAAGATTTGGAATTCCAAACTTAATCATCCAAAATCAATACCTGACCTCACTAATCCTCTCATTAGTGGCCGAATGCCATCAAATCCTCATAGAATCGCTAATGATCTTGGGGATTCCGTTATGAATAATATTCCATATATAAAAATACTCATCTTGTACAAATCCACACTCTTTCTGAGATTCCTACCCTAGGTTTATTACCCCCTGTGTAAACTACTGTATCTCTGTTATTTTTAAATCATAATAAATATTTTATATTTAATACATTATTTTCAATGCAGAAAACTGGGCCACGTGCTTTTTTTTTTGTTTTTGTTTTGGACATCCAGAATGAGTCTCATTACGACGATCAGTGGATCATTCTGCTGTTTCTGTTTTACAACATTTCACTTCATGCCAATTAAGCTCTGTCCCAGATAATGATTTTCAGGGGAGCTTTTAGTTTGTAGTTTGTGTTTTCATTTCTAAAGAAACTGATTCTGGCCAGGTTTCAATGCCACAGAACTGTAACAGCACATTATTTCTTTTTATTCCTCTTAAAATAAGTGTACTTTTCGACTCCCATGGAGGCAAGAGTGGAGCCGTGACAGAAAAAAAACAAAAAAAAAACAAACATAATTATTTCCCACTTTGAAACGAGGCAGGCTTTCTGGAAAATGAGAGGAAATCTTACCCAGCCATCAATACCCTCAGATATAATTAAAGTGGTGGAATCAAAGTCGTGCTGAGGTCTTAAGGTGGACAGATTTCCAGCAACGCTGACTCTGCGTGTCACCTTCACAGCGGCATGTGAAACAGAACTCATTAATTACTCCTCACAGGGTTCCCTCACCTTCCTAACCCACTTCAGCAAGGACAAATAATAAAGAGAAACCATAGATGTTCTGTAATCATAACATTCGCTGTCACACATTTCTAATACTGTGACGTTGGGAAGAGAGCAGTAAAGATGTGTTCTCTGGAATCAATACCTTAGGGATAATGAGGAGTTGTGTTAGTAATCCAGAACTAAAAATTAAACATTAGTACCTACACCCTACTGCAGAAGTTACATAGCGCAGTTTCTGCAGTGCTGAACCTAGAGGTTCTTTTTTTTTCCTACTACAGGTGAACACATTATCAGAAATATTTTAAAGCTGTAAATTCAAGGTAAACAAACTACCTTGTGTTACTTTAATCAACAGCACATTTTAGGTTTCTTTTAACGAGTTACAAAAATTATGATTCATTCTTTTTATCAATGGTGACTACTGCTATTTTTGAAAGATTAAAGATAATATATATGTTGTTCTGACAGATTGCAGTGCACTACGGGAAGTGTAGGGGGCAACAAAGCTTCATTCATTTATTCATTATCTGTAAGCGCTTATCCAGTTCAGAGTCACCCGGAGGAAACCCACACAGACACAGGGAGAACACACCACACTCCTCACAGACAGTCACCTGGAGGAAACCCACGCAGACACAGAGAGAACACACCACACTCCTCACAGACAGTCACCCGGAGGAAACCCACGCAGACACAGGGAAAACACACCACACTACTCACAGACAGTCACCTGGAGGAAACCCACGCAGACACAGAGAGAACACACCACACTCCTCACAGACAGTCACCCGGAGGAAACCCACGCAGACACAGGGAAAACACACCACACTCCTCACAGACAGTCACCTGGAGGAAACCCACGCAGACACAGAGAGAACACACCACACTCCTCACAGACAGTCACCCGGAGGAAACCCACGCAGACACAGGGAAAACACACCACACTACTCACAGACAGTCACCCGGAGGAAACCCACGCAGACACAGAGAAAACACACCACACTCCTCACATACAGTCACCTTGAGGAAACCCACGCAGACACAGGGAGAACACACCACACTCCTCACAGAGGAAACCCACGCAGACACAGGGAGAACACACCACACTTCTCACAGACAGTCACCCGGAGGAAACCCACGCAGACACAGAGAGAACACACCACACTCCTCACAGACAGTCACCCGGAGGAAACCCACGCAGACACAGGGAGAACACACCACACTCCTCACAGACAGTCACCCGGAGCAGGAATCAAACCCACAACCTCCAGGTCCCTGGAGCTGTGTGACTGCAACACTACCTGGGCAACAAAGCTTCTTTTTGTTTAATTATACCATGAGAGAAGACAGAGTATGTTGTACATACTGAATACTGAATGATGAAAATGCTGCTATCCTTATGTATATAATGTGATGTCGTTGTGTACGGTAGCTGCCATTTTGAGGACTTACTCATTACACATAAACACACAGCTGGAAACGAAAACTGTCATGTTTAAATTTGTCTGTTGTTTCTTTCAAAACCTTTAGTTCTCATTTAGACATAATACTCAAAAAATAAGTGAGAAGCACTGACCCATTTATCCACATCATGTTTGTAAACAGAGCATTGTGTCAGTCAATAGAGTCTTAGGCTCTGTCCCAAATAGCATCAAACTACACCCAGATTGCACAAATTTAACAGGGAGATGGGAAGCTTATACACAGCTAATTCTCCAGTGTTAAATCAACACTATTAGTGTTAAATTATCACTGTTAGTGTAATAATTGAACACTCTCAGTGTTAAATTAACACTAACAATGTTGATTTAACACTGGATAATCTGCTGTGTAACCAAATATAAATTGTTTCACAATCTGACATACAATAAATTATGCAAGTGCAAAAATCCTAATTTTGTGACGTACACTGTGCACTACATAATGAGTAAAGAGTTCTGACTCAGCCTCTGTTTCACCCCTGTGTGGAAACCTCTGCATGGAATTTTAAACCAAAACAGAGAAAGAATTACTCAATAAAACACTGTCCTCCAAGAACAGGGTTGACTCTTAAAACATAGGGATCTGTTAATTTACCCTGTAAACAAAGGGAAAAGGATTAGACAAAGAATGCATGGCTTGTGCTTGTAGTGTCTTTCATGTTAAAGCTTATAGATTATAGATTCAGTCACAAGAGCAGAGAAATGCATTGGGGGCTAAATGTTTTCCATTAGATCTTATGATGAAAAATGCTAATACAGCTAACAGAGGATAACAGCCTTTACCACCATTATAAATTGCAGTGGTTTATTTACTCCCCAGTGCGAAAAGATGGTGGGCTTTTTAAATTGCTGTGAGGCGCTCTCCAGCACTGTGGCAAATGAGCAACCTCAACAAATCCTTGGATAACAACATACACACACACATATATATATATATATATATATATAATCCAAGGATTTGCCCTGTGTTTGTTTGCCAGTTAAATAATGAGCTAAACACACTGCTGTGTTCATGTGAAAGATGGTGTGAAAAGGGTTAAAGCACTAGAGGAAACAGCAGGTATAATAAGTGCTAAAGAGCTAATTAAGGGGCACGTCTATGTGAAGGCTTTAATACGACTCCTGGCCTTTACAGGTATGAGTGCTTCTATAGTCACACCGAGGAAAGATCTGGGCTTCTTCTGTTTTACACACACTCCTGAAGATGCGGAACAGTCTCGGAAGAGAATGACGGAGAGAAAATGTTAATATGACATTATTGCAGCTCTGAAAAACAGGCAGACACACCCACTCTTTAACCCCACCTGACTCTCTCACTCCTCTCTCTCTCACACACATACACAAATACACAGACTACACAACGACTACGTCACCTGTGTTAGTCACAGCTAAAAACACACATAAATTCTCCGTGTCAGAGAGAGTGACCGTACAGTCTGTGCTTACACATCTTAAAACACGCTCTGTGGTAACCCCCCACTATTCTCATCTCGGATGGCTTTTTACACTTGATGCTGGAACACACTGCTGCAAGTATTTGATGGCATTCAGCCTCAAGACCAATAGTCAGGTCAGGTACTGACAGTAAAAGAGTAGGATCAAAAACACCACTCCAGCTCATCCCAAGAGGTGCTGGATACTGCTCCATCACTCCAGAGAATGCAGTCTCAGTGCTCCACAGCCCAACGCTTATATATCCCCCTCTGGCCAGCACTTGGCAAGGAGTAAAGTGGCTGTAACCATGTGCAGCATTGTTCAAAAGCTAATAATCAGTTTTATTTTAGCTTCAAACTATCAATAAGAAGAAGGACCAAAGGCTCAGGCTGTTATATTTCTGTACACATTGTTATATCTCGAATTAAATGGTTCTTCAAATCCTGGAGAGTTAAATGTCATATTTTCATCACCTTATTCAGGCCCTCAGTGCTGCAAATGCCAGCATGCAGTGGAAAGGCAAGAAATATTAAAACCTGCAGACTTCTGACATTTAATCTTAAATAATATCGCTTTACAGAGGCCACAGTCAAAGCTGAAACTGGGTTTTTAATGATGTGACTAACTTCATTACTGAGGCGTGGACAGCATCCATCCCACAGCTTTCAGAGTGACACACTATTTAAAGTATAGTAGAAATAAATTCTGAAAATTAGCTCAGACATGTACACAACCAGACAAAACATTTGGAGTCTGGAAGCTTCTTTAGTTTTGCAAGAGACCCGAGAGTTTAATGAGCAATTAAACGGGATGCCTGGCAGACTTATTATTATTATTTTAACTATTTAAAAAACCCTGTGTAAATAATATATCACACACACACACACACAAAACAAACCCTAATGTCAAAGAGTGGTGCTGCTGCATTTCACGCGATAGATTTATAACTCATACCCATCTATGCAGGCCCCGAAGATGTCTGCAATGTGGACAAGAGACAAAAGACAAAAACAAAACACCAACAGCAGGCTGCAGGGCTCTAGGTCGAACATTGGCCACAGTAGGACTTGGGTTATCCAGTGGTCAGCTGAATGTTAAATCCTAACAGTGTTTACCCACATCTAGTGTTGCACATTACTTGCACCTATTGGACAAACAGTCTGTTAGATACAAATAGCTCATTTTTGTGTTTCTAAATTATAGCAGATAGTTCAATAAAAACAAATGTGCCATTCTGCTATTGTTTGCTTATTTGTAGTTATTTTCATAAAGAAAAAAAAAATCTGAATGGTGAAAATATAAATCCAAACAAATTGAAAATGGGGGAAAAATGCAGAATTTGGAAAAAAAAAAAAAGTAAAACAATATACAAATATAAACAGCTCGACTCACAGGTAATGGTTTTGCTTTTAAAAGTGGCACTATTTTGGCCCAAGCCTTTGGTGCTGTATTTTTTTTAGCTGTTGTCAGTCACAGCCACACCATACTCTAACATTCATTCATTCATTCATTATCTGTAACACTTATCCAGTTCAGGGTCGCGGTGGGTCCAGAGCCTACCTGGAATCATTGAGGGAGACACACACACACTTACACCTATAGACACTTGAGTCGCCAATCCACCTACCAATGTGTGTTTTTGGACCATGGGAGGGAACTGGAGGAAACCCATGCAGACACAGGGAGAACACACCACACTCCTCACAGACAGTCACCCGGAATGGGAATCGAACCCACAACCTCCAGGTCCCTGGAGCTGTGTGACTGCGACACCTACCTGCTGCACCACCGTGCCACCCGAACAACGATCAACAGACTTAAATATGGATAAATAAACACATACATACACACCCAGTAAAACAAATGCCACACAACTGGTGTCACTCTAAGACAAAAGAGCCTCGGCCCCTGAGGACCACTGCTTGGACCAATCACATAAAAGTCAGTGGAGCGGGGTTCCATCTCTAAAAATAGCCTGTGGCTGAAAATATCCAGACACCTGAAAGAGAGAGGAGAGGTGGCAGAGAGCCAGGGAGCAGCAGAAAAAAAAGAAAAAAAAAAGTCTGGATCTGCCAGAGTGCCAGACTAACCTGGCTCTAACAGCTCGACTCACAGGGCTCCCCCTAGACGACAAAATTAGTGCCTCTAACCAGCCAGGATAGTGCTGGACAGGGCACAGCAACACAGATTCTCCACCAAAACCAGCGACTGAATCTCAAATCTATGCATTCAATAAGCTTGGTGCAGAACATAAGCTGAAGGAAGCCCATAATAACTAGTAGAGTACTGCCTGATGGGCCAGTAAAAACATTACTAACATCTAGTACTATCTGTACCTCAGAAACAAAAGTGCAAACCTGAAAACACTTGTAACAACACAGCCCTAGAAGACAGCATATGAAGTCCTCTACTTTTATTGTTGGTCTGACATCAACAGCCACTGAAGGCATTCAGTTAAAAGCTTTCTATTAAAACTTTATGACATAAATAGTTAATGTCTGGTGGTATGGAATGTTGTGTGCAGATGAATAGCTTACGTAAGGCCCTCGATGATGTATTTACAGACGTAAACTGGTGCGAGTGGTAGATATTTCCTACTGCTTTGTGTGGACTGTCTTTAAAACAAACGGTTATATTTTTCATATATATTATATATTGCAAGATTGTCACTGTTTCATGATTGAAAACATTCGCAACATCACATCCTTACTCCTTTATGCGAGGGAATCTTAACCTGGAGGTCATGGTCACTAAGGTCACAAGTAGGGGTCTACAGTTATTATTATTGTCATTCATTCATTATCTGTAACCCTTATCCAGTTCAGGGTCGCGGTGTGTCCAGAGCCTACCTGGAATCATTAGGCGCAAGGTGGGAATACACCCTGGAGGGGACGCCAGTCCATCACAGGGCAACACACACACACACACATTCACTCACACCTACGGACACTTTTGAGTCGCCAATCCACCTACCAACGTGTGTTTTTGGACTGTGGGAGGAAACCGGAGCACCCGGAGGAAACCCACACAGACACAGGGAGAACACACCACACTCCTCACAGACAGTCACCCGGAGGAAACCCACGCAGACACAGGGAGAACACACCACACTCCTCACAGACAGTCACCCGGAGGAAACCCACGCAGACACAGGGAGAACACACCACACTCCTCCCAGACAGTCACCCGGAGGAAACCCACGCAGACACAGGGAGAACACACCACACTCCTCACAGACAGTCACCCGGAGGAAACCCACGCAGACACAGGGAGAACACACCACACTCCTCACAGACAGTCACCCGGAGGAAACCCACACAGACACAGGGAGAACACACCACTCTCCTCACAGACAGTCACCCGGAGGAAACCCACGCAGACACAGGGAGAACACACCACTCTCCTCACAGACAGTCACCTGGAGGAAACCCACGCAGACACAGGAAGAACACACCACTCTCCTCACAGACAGTCACCCGGAGGAAACCCACGCAGACACAGGGAGAACACACCACACTCCTCACAGACAGTCACCCGGAGGAAACCCACGCAGACACAGGGAGAACACACCACTCTCCTCACAGACAGTCACCCGGAGGAAACCCACGCAGACACAGGGAGAACACACCACACTCCTCACAGACAGTCACCCGGAGGAAACCCACGCAGACACAGGGAGAACACACCACACTCCTCACAGACAGTCACCCGGAGGAAACCCACGCAGACACAGGGAGAACACACCACACTCCTCACAGACAGTCACCTGGAGGAAACCCACGCAGACACAGGGAGAACACACCACTCTCCTCACAGACAGTCACCCGGAGGAAACCCATGCAGACACAGGGAGAACACACCACACTCCTCACAGACAGTCACCTGGAGGAAACCCACGCAGACACAGGGAGAACACACCACACTCCTCACAGACAGTCACCCGGAGGATGGTGGTGAAATGACTTCTAAATATTCAACTTTGATCAACACAGGTGAGTGTAATCATTGATTACAGGGAGATTTTTAGACTGTTTTGGTACACGATAAATAACAGTGGTAATAATTAAACGTAATTTCAGTGATGAGCATTACCATTTTCCCTCATCATGCAGCTCGACCCACCACTATTCCTGCAGTAAACATGAGCCAGTACCTATGGAAACAAGCCCGATTTCCCCCTACACTGAGGCTCTAATAAAGCCGTAAAGTTGTCAGATGAGCCGTGTTATTTGATGTGTTCTGCAAAGCGGGGAGGACCCAGCAGGGGAATGACGTTAATTCTGCGCTGCACAGCTTTCTTCCTGTGAAGAAGAAAAAAAAATAAATGAAACAGCCATCGCAGGAAGCGCACAGACGCTGTAATCAGCGCAGGGGCCGTTAAGGTCCCTATCCTATCGGCAGTGGCCTGAAGAGCCTTGATAATAAGCTTATTCTGCGGATGCCAGCTTGTCCTTGCCCGGGTGTCACTCTTCTCTGCGTTCTTGGCATGAGAGGACACCTGGAAACGGCAGGTGAGGTGAATCGCTACGGTAACAGCTGCTCACATGAACACCAGCGAATGATCAACAGGGCAAGGGACCGTTTGATTTACTTCATCTGGTTTTCTCCTTTGTTCCTGATGTAATCAATCAGCCAAGATATGTGTGGTATACTTTAGTTTTACTTATTAATGGAAGATTATACTCCCACTGCAAGCTACATGTCAAAATTACACTTGCCCACAGTTGTGTATGTGGTTTCTGACAAAAGACATTTATATCTTAATTTCATAGTTCATCAGCGTTTTAAATATGTCACGGTAAGTTTAAACATTTCCAGTATGTGGCATAGTATTAATAGCCACAGGGAAGCCCAGGTGTAACACACTAAGTGCCTAGGATACAGTGAACGAAAGCAAAGCTTACCTTAAAAATTTCAGCTTCAATTAGAGGTATTAAAGCTGTTGTGAATGCTCCCTATGGGGGGTGGGCGGTGTGGGGATTGTAGAGGCTGGATGGGTGTTTTACTAACATACACAAATGACAGTGTTTTAAAAATAGTATTTTTCACAGGATCTTGGCTTGTTCTACTTTTGTAAGAAAACATCAAAATTATTTTTAAGTACGAAATTTAGCTTCATGAAGTTGAGGCTGTTTATGTACCCCTGGATGAGGAGAGAAAGCCCCCCCAGGGCAGAAGTATGTGTTCTGTTGTTATGCGCATAATAACAACACATGAGAATTTCAACATGTGCTGTATTTAAATTATTATTATTTTTTAGCCATTTAATAATAAAAAAAAAATATTTGGGACAAACTGGATGTCATGCCCTTACCCTGTCCTGTCCTGTCTGTTTGTTTTCCTACCTGTGCTCATGCAGCACATGGCTCTGTTTGTTTTTGTTCTTGTCTCTGCCCTAGTCCCACCTCTGTCTCATTAGAGTTTCCAGGTGTTCCTTGTTTATCCAGTCCATTTATACCATTTTTGGTATTGTTTGCAGTGTCCTCTTGCGTGGTAGATGTGCGTTTCTGTGCCTTTATTTAACCTGTGACTACCCCGTTTCACGGCTGTCTATCCAAGTCTTCCTGTTTAGTTTAAAGGCTAAGCAGCAGCTCTATGAAAGTGTCAAACAAATAAATACAGTGGAATGAGTTCCTAACTTGTGTTTATTGAGAGTCAGAAAACATGTTATTTCTTACTAATTCAAGGAATAAGGTTTAAAAGACCGTAGCCCCCCCCCCCAACGGTGTTGGGAAACTCTAATAGGCGTCTTGCCTGTGACGTAGATGGTGGACAACACTCTAGAAGCTGCACTTAATTTAATGCAAAATGAGGAAAAGGTGTGTTGTTTTTGGCTGCAATCATTCAATGTACAGTGGGACATCTGTGCACAAATGGCCCAAAGATCCCAAAATATCCAGAAAATGGACTCAATTTGTCCACTTTAAACGGGCACTTTGGAAAGGACCATCCGCTCACTCCGTTATCTGTAGCTCATTTCACTGGCGCTTTTCCAACAATATGGGCATGTAAGGACACCAACGAAAGGTGTTCAAGAGCCTCTGTAACGTGGAGGTAAACAGGGTAAGGACACTCACTTCGCCTGTTTTAGTTGGTGTTAGTTAACGTTAGCTTGACTCGCTAAACTCGGTGCTCAGATTATACTCGGCTACGTAGCTGCATTACGGAGGTTTATAGTGTCGGATGAATTCGAGTTCGACTTCGATCACATTTACAAGAATAACGGTACCTCTACATTTGAGTTTAGCTTATTGCTAGGCTACTGTCATGAATAATGTTGGTTATTTAGCTAGATACTGTCATAACAGTCAGTCATAACGGTGTTTTACCACGGCGTTGTTCAGCTGTTGTCCACCAGTGACGTCACGGTCGCGTTCAAGAATTTCCGTAGTGAGCGCGGGTTTTTCCGTCAATTTAATAAAATTGTCAGTTTTAAAGCAAATGTAGCATGATATTTTCATTTTAATTCATACTTATATCTGTCAGTAACTACAATAATGTGAAATATTCATGGAGGTCCATTAAGTGGTGCTTAGCCTTTAATGTAGTTAGTGTTTCTGCACCTTCTCGTGTTTGTTTTTTTATAGTTTAGTTTTTGTAAATGATATTCCTTGTGTGTACGTCCGCCTCCTAGTCTTCCCTGCCCAGCCGTGACACAGGGATGATTAAGCCTGATTTATTATTATTATTATTATTATTATTATTATTATTATTATGTTTTATTCATATTTATGCTGTGGTAGTCTGCATATTAACAAGTTTGTTTTAGTTGAAAAGGGGACACAAGTTCACAAACAAATTATAAATAAATAAATAAATAAATAAATAATCGGAGCATCTGGAGGTGAATCCTGGAAAGGTTTATTATATTACTCTATTTACATAGTTTGTCAGTTTTATCATAGAAACTCATTGGGTTGAGTCATTCTCCATATAGTGATGTGAGATTTTCCCTGGGTTAAGTTTTTGCCGACCCACTGAAAAAAAAGATAGAAACAAACACTACCTAAAGCTTATAGAGACTTCTTCCAGTCCAACCACTGCTCTTGTAATGCAGTTTAAATAACCAAAGGCTGGTGAAATGATACTGAAGCATGAAACCACAATTCCAAGACACTCCGTAAGTCATGCGAAGGAGCCGCCTTCTCCAGAGCGTTCTGTACCATCTTTAGAGCACTTCATTTTCAGCCTGAGGGAGGTGTGAAAACAGCTGGTAAATTATAATCCCCAGCAAAAGCAATTACATCAAGCCTGCAACTCTATCTATGGATACACATCCACCAACGGCCCCCTGAGACTCACACAGCCCTTAGCCAAGCTTACTGAGCCCCATACACACTGCCCCGTCTCCTGCACCGGAGCTGCTGACCTACATCTGACCTGCTGGTGGACTGGGCGGTCCACAGAGGATCTAAACACTGGCAGGTGTGTGTGTGGGTCAAGCATTTTCAAAAATAAATATGAGAAAAATAAAGAACAGAGAACTACAGTGCATACCAACAGACCCAGGTCCAGTTTTTATATATATTCAACATTGTATATTTCCTCATGGTTATTATATAATATTATAAAGTATGTAAAATAAAGTGCATTACAAACAATGGGAGAGAGAGAGAGAGAGAGAGAGAGAGAGAGAGACTGACCAAGTGGGGGGTCCTCAGTAAACTGCTTCTGAACTGGGATGGATGTCACTCAGGTGGGGGGTCAGTGTGTTGATGAACAAAGCTATTGTTTTCCTGGTTTCGTTTCGCAACAGTAACCTGTTCGTCTTATGTTACCTGAAGAAACTTTAGGGACGCCTTGCCTTATGTCACAGTACACTGGCTAATATGTTGGTTTCTTCTTATACCTGGAAAGAGCAGGTATGTCTCTGTTTACCAGAATGTGTCTGTTGTTGACTGGGGAAGACACAAATTGCAGAGCGGTTTCGACCATTCCCAAGATTTTCTCACATCCTCATTCATCACACAGTCACACTGGGTCAGAGCCTCCACCTCAGCATCTTCGTCTCAACAGCATCGCAGCAGCCAGTACACGGCGCCATAAAGTACGATGTCCGTCTATGAAGACGGTGCCATGCCATTCATCACCGGGTTGGTGATGCTTCATTTGTTGTCTGTAACCTCTTATCTCAGGGCCTCGATGGGTCCAGAGCCTACCCGGAATCACTGGGCGCAAGGTGGGAACACACCCTGGAGGGGGCGCCAGTCCATCTCAGGGCTGGAACACTATGTAAATCAATATATCAATATTTCTATATTTTTGGCAATTGCCAAATCAAGCAAATCTTTGAGATTTAATAACAGCATTATCTCTGAATGCCATTAGCGAAAATGTTAACCGTTTTTAAACGAAGTCTTTTCTCCTGGTACAGTCCTGAGACACAGAAGAGTGAGGTGAATCACAGCCTTTTACATGACGCAATGCCACTGCTATACAGAGAAGAGCATCTCTTTCCTGTGAATCATCCTCCCACCTTGAGCAGCATAAATACCACCTGTTCTCAGAGCTAGAGCTGCAAAGACTTTGGCGAGACACACAACCAACCACACACACACACACATACAGAGTTTCATTAGCATAGGAGCCCCCCCCCCCACATTCACCCAACCTCCAAATCCAGCTGCAGCTGCAAGACCACCCCCAGTTCCCCCCGAGTTCTAAATATCTCCTCTATCATTACAGCGAGGTATTTCAGATCATCTCTGGTTTTAAAACTACAAGAGGATTTCTATTAATAGAGAACTACACTTTGACATAATGTGACGCTAATTCCATCAGAGATTTAACCAAGCAGAGCTTTTAATTGGAGTGTATTAACACATGACACATAAGAGGATTGTCTCTGGGGTCTGTTTAATGCCCCTGCTCAATCACGGCACAATGCATATCTGCACTTTGAAATTAGAAAGTATTAGAAACCTTGGAAAAACATGTGCATGGCATTTATCCAGAGTGCCTTACACACTGTATCACGTTAGCAGTGTAGGTGTAGGTAGAGTTAGGAGTCTTGCCCACTGAACATTATTACTATGGCTATTACCCAGGCAAGGAAACCTCATGCGACTTCAAGGGCAACAGCGTTATCCACTATGCCAGTGGTTTGAGTGACTGGGTGAGTGTGTGAAACTGTCCACAGGTGTGTGTGAGACGGTTCTGTATGTAGGCTAGAGAATGTGAGTTGAATGAATGAATAAACAGGGTGTGCTGGTGGTAAGAAATGTAAATATCAACAGAACATATCACTGGATGCTCAAACGTTTGAACTCTCTGGGCCTTGATGAGCGCGCACCCTGCCTCATCTCCGTGTTTGGTGTGAGGTGGGAGCTTACGGAGCGTTTAATTCGCTGTGATGAGGTCGGAAGATGGCGAGGAGCCTCTCCGGCCCGTGTGACGGTAATGTGCTATGAAAGTGTGTCAGCTCGGCTGAGTCATGTGAAAGGAGCTGATCGAATCGAAAGTCAGAGAGCATTAAAGTGATCGGTTTGACGCACTGCGCGGTCACACGCCTGCGTGAACTCTTGGCTCCGTCTTCTGCCAGCCCACCTCTCACATCCCTCCACATTTGCATGACTAAATACTTTTATGTTTTTTTTTTTTTTTTTTTAATTTTGTCTCCTTCAGTGAACTTCAAAGTGGCTTTAGTAGAAAATGAGTGGGACTTGTGGAGTGCAACAGTGAAGACCTACCGCAGTCAGTATTCCACTGGTTTACATCCATGGCATTTATCCAGAGCACTCTTAACCTGATTTTAGGCCTGATTTTCAGAGAGGGCCAAGTCTGTTCTAGTTGGCTCTAGTCTGCAGACTTTGGCACAGACTGAGATGTCAGTTCTAGGGAAAGTCAGGTAGTGAGCAAGGGGCCCTCTTCTGCTTTCCCAGGATCACGTTTCAGACGAGTCGCAGCAAATAAAACATTTTGAGACTCTTTGCATGTAACCAAGTAGTGGAAACTCTTCACCAAATCAAGTCTGAAAGGGTCCTTTCAACAGCCATAGAAAAACAAACGTACATTTCATATTCAAATTACCATAGTTTTAACAATATAATGCTGTAAAAAAAAAAAAAAAAAACATGGTGACAAATGTGAGAATAGAGGTGGAGACATAGCCATACTACATACAAGTGCCTTTTACACAGGCCTTAAAAGGGTTTAGTGCAGAAAGGAGCAAGGGAATAGGCAACATTTGGGCTTGGAGAAAGAAAAGTGGGAGCCGCTGGGCATGCTGGGAGCTCCCCCATGAGTCCCAGCTCCTCCCAGTCCACTGTACTGCCCATAACGGGTGGTGTATTTAAAATTTACAGAACAGAAATTTTACATTTGCCTGGTATATGAATATTACAGGATATTTTCATAAAGTTCTATAAAGAGGGCATGTATTTAACATTGGATTTGTTTGTGTCATTTTGTAGTTTGTACATTGTTTTTTGTGTTTTTTAAAGAGATGTAAAAAACAGTGGTTTCATATTTATGTCATTTCACTGTTACAGAAACCGTATTCAAAGTTTTTAGCATTTACAGTCTTTTACCGTAATTGGTTTGCAGTTTTTCACCATATAATCTATCAACATTATTCACAGTGGTGCTCTACAGTGGAGGAAACCAAGGATAACTACAAGACATTGCACAGCGCTAGATTCACACGTCCCATGTAACAGAAACAACACATCGGGCCATGTAAGCTGTTACAGCTTTTTATCCAGATATATTCTTATTTTCCGTTCCACCTTAAATGTGCAGTGCACTAATGCCTAACTACTTTGGAGCCGCTTAAGACAGAAAGTAGCCTCTGGTGTGTGCTATTCTCCTGATCTCCAGCTCCCTCCATGAACCAAAGACATTTTGATGTTTTTTTTTCCCCCTCCGATCTACACAAATATCAGTGCATGAAATAACCACAAAAACAAACAAAGGATAAACATCCATGTTCTTGTGTCTCTGCTAGGGAACGTGAGTCACGTTTTTTTCAGGGGTTTGGGATTGTGTAGCGTATCATCTCCAGTCGTGTAGAGTGAGTGATATTTTTCTAATGTCCATAAAAAATGGCAAAAATATTTGTAGCAGTCGTAGTGCAAGATACGCAGTCTGTTTTTAATCTGACTGAACGTGAAAAACCATGTAGTGTATCCAAGTATTTAAAGTCTGTATCGTATTAAACATACGCAAACGTAGTGTTAGGCGTATTGCCAAAGGACTTTAATTGCAGTGTATGTTTACCCAAGCAATGTATCACAGTTTTACACCACCATTGTTGTGGATGTGTTGCCGTCATCTGCCACCTCACCTGACCCCCCCCCATATTTGCGTGACTAAATACTTTTTAATGAAGTTTCTTTTCTCTCATGGTAAACTTCAAAGTGGCTTTAACAGAAAAGGAGTGCTACAGCGAAGCCACTGTCACTGGACGCCACTTGCCCCGAGGCATATTATTTAAAACTGATTACTGTCTTTAATTCAGCTTTACGGAACATTTCGTAATAAGATTATTTCATCCTTATTTCCAAATAAAGCCCACTCATCCGGT
Source organism: Hoplias malabaricus (assembly GCF_029633855.1). Lineage (NCBI taxonomy): Eukaryota > Metazoa > Chordata > Actinopteri > Characiformes > Erythrinidae > Hoplias > Hoplias malabaricus. Next base: position 3,875,767 of record NC_089818.1, read on the forward strand.
GCGCCTCACTTTTCTTTTCTCAGGCCTGACAGCCCACACCTGCTGAAGACAGTATATATACACACACAAACACAACACTATAATCAGTATAGTACCAAGTATACCACATCTGACTGGACACTATAACAGCTTCTCGTTTCCTCTCGAAGTTCCGTCCGTACAAACAAGCAGTTTCTTCTCACATGCTCGTAGGATTCAATAAAACAGAATCGATATCGCCCCCCATGTTTCCTTTGGTGTATTACAATCTGTCAGAACGCATATTATCTTGCAATACTGTTCAGACTCATTGGGCACAAGGCATGAACACACCCTGGAGAGAGTAGCTGTCCCTCTCAGGGCATCACCCACTCATCCAGTCACTAATCACATTAGAGAGCATTACAGAGCACTAGATGTAATTGACTTCTAACTCACTCCTGCACTCACTCACACACATTTAGGAAAGGCTCCACAAGGGAGCGCTGTTCAGCACTTTACATTATAGAAACAATGGGTCTGTCCCTAAACCTAGTGAGCTGCCCAAGTAGGCACGGACTATGTAGACAACAGCATTCTAGCTGTCATCTGACCTCATGAGGCAGATTATTGAGACGCTGTAGTTAGGGAGCATTTGCGTAACAGTTTGTTCCCGTCCGAGCTCAGCGGCGCCTCAGTGTGTCAGCGAGATGAATTCTAGTCTTCCCGTTTTACAGCAATTTTAAATATATTTGCTTTAGAGAAGAGTGAAATAGATGGGATTTTGGTAGCTTTGCATCATGGGACTGTCTTCGCAACTGCGGAAAGGTTTGAGGCTGCCTTAAAATTTGGCTAGATTAAGGTATCTCTGTAGGCAGCATATTTAAGGTGTCTAAGAATTGGGGGCACCCACACTATGAAGTAAAATGCCGCCTAAGCAGGCAGCTCACTAAGTATTGGGACAGACCCAATCTGTCTTATGCTGAAAAGATGTACATGTTAGATTTACTCTATTGTGTAGTGCAGCTTGTCTGGTACAACAGCCTGGTGCAGACTGTTATGTAGGAGCTACCCACTTCTCCATGCCCCTCTTTTTACTATCAGCTCATGAATTTCCTGCCAATTTCCATGACTCATGTTTAAATCATACGATTCCTGACTCGCGCTGCCTTAATTTCAGCATCAAAAAAAAAAATCTATTGGGGCAGAGAAGAAACTAGAAAGCACCCTGGAGAGGTCTGTCCTCCCTTTTTCTCTTTTCTCTCCTCTCACTTCTCCACCTCCTCTCTTTCTACTCTTCCTTTCTCTTCCTCTCCATCAGCTTATCTTTCAAGCTCTCTCCTTCCCCCTCTCTCTCCCTCCCTTCTCTCCTCCTATCACATCTCTCTCTCTCTCTGAGGATGTTTCAAGGATGTTTCCGCTAAAGCTAGCCTTTATCACATTTACCACTCAGTCATTTGACCCAATGAGTGTTTTCCTCTGTCACATTTCAAGACGCATTACAGACTTTGGGTAAGGGCCTTTTTTCACAGATGATTTCAAAGTGAATGAAGTGCACTAAAGTCAATATATCAAGCGCTTTAATGTTTTAAAGGAAGGAACACTCACAAAGCTCCTCTCTTGGCTGATTCAGATTTCAAACCAAATCCTGAGAAAGATCAGCCCTCAAAACTGAGCTGCACCCTCGCCTCAGATCTGAAAAAACCCACAGGTGTTCCTGTCCATCCTCCCACTGTGAGGAAACAATACTCCACACTGTGGGTCTGAAAGGATGTGGTGCTCTCGAGGAAAAAATCCTTACCGAGAAAAAGGAAAAACAGAAACAAATGGAAGAACTGTGCTCTCAAGGGAACTTGGATTGTAAAATCCGAACAAGCAACCAACTTCTAAGACTGAACCTGAGGGAGAATTAATGTCCTTACGGAACTGAACAGTATGTGCCTGTGTCTGAAACGTCACTAATGCTCCCTACAGAGGCAGCATTCTGAGGGAGGAATGCAAGATGGCAAAACTTTGCATTAAAAAAACACTGCCTGTTGTAGTCCGTCCTCCAGAGATTTTATGTTTTAGATTTAATGTATTAAAGAAACAATATGTAATATTTTTACCTTAGAATTACAGCTTCAGAATCATTGTGATGCTCCACTTACAGGTAATGAGGAGAATAGGGCCTTTGTCCTTGATACTCTGGGCTCAGCACTGCAGAAATAGCACTATGTAACTTTCGGAGTTGGGTAAGAAATATAAACTTTACTGTTGTGATTAAACTTCTTAATCAATACTCACCAGCAATATAAATATAATTATATTGTTTTGATCTTACACTGATTTCTTTTATTTTACATTTAAAAATCCATTATTAAAAGCTTCAGTTTTAGAAGAGACAAACTGTGAGAATAAATATTATTATTATTATTATTATTATTATTATTATTATTATTTTCATCATTTTTTAACAACTGACAGCCCTAATCTTCATACAATTTAGAGACCGACTCATTGCTCTGTTATTTTCAAAAATTTGTAATCCAGCCACAGTTTGCGTTCCTGTATCCCGGCAACGTTACGTAGTACTCCTTTCAAAGCATGTTTCAAATGCGATTCCTTTAAAAACTGCCTTCCTGCCAAAAAGCTGCCTTCTAACGCACTCACTCATGAGACTTCTCGGGCAGCAAGGCACTGAGGTTGCCTCTGCTTTGGACACACTCAATAAAATAAGATGCATCACAGAGAAAAAGCAATAACGGCGATTCGAGTTCAATCAATATGAACTGAGAAGGAAGGAGGGGTCACTTCATAACACTGTGCAGACCCCAGAGAGGACTGGTCTTGAAGAGCTTATGATGAGGACACTTCCTGCCCACTTTCGCCAAAGTCATGTCCCTCACTGAATTCACTGTAAAGTCCAGCATTTCTTAGTAGTGCAACTTTAATCAGGTTAATTCATTTACTTAAGACTTAAAGTGATTAAACCAGGCTCAGAAACAGTACAACAGTCCATGCTAAGGAGCACTGTCCTTGTCCAAATGCATGTAAAGACCCCTGACATATGGGATGCTCTGGAGCAGCTGCACATGAGCCCGCATTTACCATGCCCAATGCCAAGAGACAGTTAGAGGGGTATAAGGCCCCTCAGCCTTATGCAATTGTGTTTTCTGGAGAAACAAAGCAAAATCAATGCATCTATAGAAAGTGTTGGAGTGCTGATTCTAATCATCCAGCATCAGTACCTGACGTCACTAGGGGTCTCCTGACAGAACGGCGTCAAATCCTCAAAGAAATGATCCAAAAGCCAATGTTGACTCTTCCCAGACGAGTAGAAGCTGTTACTGCAGCACAGAGGAATAACGCTGGGAAGAGTCGGTGTCCAGAAACGTTAGAATTAATCGTGAATTAAATCGTTAGACACTAACAAAATACTAGCAAAGCTATTCCAAAGAGGTTCAATGGACAGCATTCAGCACTGTTGCCCAGTGACTCAGTACTCAACGTTTGTAGCGTTTAATAAACGTTAAAAGCAGCATTCCAAGCACCAGGTCAAAGCAGAGTAAAGCGCAGTGAGGAGTCACAAACTGTCAACATTTACGTTACAACATCAACCGCTTCAGACCTCGTTTGTCAAACATTTATCGATAGCCTTTTTTCAGTGCGATGACAAACACAACCGCACAAACCAAACAGCTTTGTGTGACCTCGGAAATTAAGCCCAGTTTAGCCGAGACCTCGGTCTTTCGGTTCCACTGAGAAAGAACTACAATAAAGAGCGGGAAAACACCAGTAAACACCCACCTCGCGCGCTCCGTTAATCACAGTTCATAATCCCCAGAACGACGCGCTGAGAGGAAAGACGGCTCGCTGAGTGAATGAAGGCGCTCGGACGGTTAGTGTAAACGCCGTGTTTCCTCTTTCTCTCTCTCCCTCTCTCTCTCTCTGTCTCTCTCTCTCTCACTCACACATTCTCAAACACACTCTTTCACTCTCTCTCTCTCTCACACACACACACACACACACCTGCCTGTGTGCGTCTCTGCTGCTGCGGATGCTGAGCTCCACGCGCTGCTGGAAAACCCGGAGAGGATAGATAGATAGACACACACACACACACACACACACACACACACGGGAACGGACTCCAGCGCGAGAATAATGAAACGGCAAAGGCTCTGACGTCATCACCGGTTCGCAAGCCGATTTCTTACGAAAACAGCCGAGGCTTCAAAAACTCAGGTTCAATCTCATTATTAAATTGCAATAGTACTTCTACTACTCATACTACTACTAATATGTATTATTATTATTATTATTGTTATTATTATTATTATTATAACATGCCATTAAATTTAATATATAGTTTCATCTCAAAATCAACGGAGATGGAGTATAGGGGAACTTTTTTTTACACATATTTCCTCATGGAGTTATACAGGTGTATATTGGTGAGGTCAGCTACTGATGTTGGATGATTAGTTCTGGATCATAAACACCACTCCAGCTGATCCCATAAGCAATAAATGGAGCTCCATCACTCATTTCGATCCACGCAATACCACAGCTCCACATCCCAAAGCTGTGAGACTTTATAACTCTCTAGTCTACACTTAGCTGTGAACATGCTGCTGTAGAGCCCCTTATTTCACTTCATGCTTTTTCTTGGAGATTATAAACCCAGTAAACATTTAGCCGTTGATTCAACGTTGAAATAACGTAATGACTGCCGTCTAATCAACGTTCTCTTAAGGTTGAAAATGAAAGTTGAAAAGACGTCCAAACACAGACATTGAAAAGACGACTATTAGACGTATTTTGGACGTCCATTGACGTTATTAATTGATCCCGAAATGAATTACTTGTATAAAACGCGTTTTGGACGTCCACTGACGTTATCGATTGGTCACCACTTAACTAACTTATTACGATGGATTTTGGACATCCATTGACGTTTAAAATATGTCCTTGACGGACAGACTACTTTTAGACCTATTTTGAACGTCCCGGGACGGTCCTTGTTTACTGGGGAAGCTGTGTTTGTTTCATCGAACAACAGTTTTCACCGTGAGTACATCTTAATACAGCAGTACACTTGGACATGCAGTGTCCCTTCACACACTGTAGAAACATGGGTGGAAATTATTGGTCTAATTCCTTAGTAATCATTCAATTAAAGAAGGCCATAATGCAGATGAAACTAATCCATCTCCAATAGCAGCAAAAGAGTCCTTTAAGGTTCTGAAGGCATATGGAATTATGTTTCATTCATGAAAACCCCTCTCAGAAGGACAAGAGTTGGCCTAGAGGCTATAATTTCACACAAATAAGAAAAAAAATAAAAAGAAATCCACACTGTTGATGAAATGTCACCACTGTGGATAATCTCATTCACACATAAAGGAGCCTCAGTGAGCCGGCTTGTGGAATCCAGGTCGGGTTTTCCGGCAAACTACAGTTCCATAAGTGGTCCCTTAGTTTAAGAGGAAAAAAAAAGAAGCAAAGTGAGGAACTGAACTTTTTCAGCTATTGAAGGACCATCTTGCCCATTGACTTCTGTTCAGTTTCTCTTTTATTGTCACATCCCATTAACACACGTGTGAAAGATGAGTGAAAATCCTTGGTGCATAGTCCCTCTATATATATATATATTTGGTAGTATATCTGTTGTAAATTTGTAAATGGCCATGTATCCCATCAGTTTTTACTGGAGTGGATCAGACACAGCAGTGCTGCTGGAGTTTTTAAACACCTCAATATCACTCCTGGACTGAGAATAGTCCACCAACCAAAAACATACAGTCAGCAGCATCCACTGATCACTGATGAAGCAACGATAAACAATTACATTTGTTACATTACATTGCATTACAATTACAATACATTACATTGTAAGCAACATGCCTCATGCTGTGGTCAGCCCTCCCAATAACCATAGAGAAAGAACTGAAGGCTCTGCAGCTCGAAGACAATAGACCCTTAATGTGAGACCATATGAGAAGTCCGCCATGTTGAAATCACCCAAAAAGTGGCAGGACTGTACGGTACAAACCCAACTCTGATTAGACTCTGACATCATGGATTAAAACTGTGGTAGAATCCTTTGGGAATGCAACGATGGTCCTATACAATAAAGAACTGTGAAAGGGGGCTAACAAGTTAAGCAGAGCAACAGGTGGACTACAGTGTGTAATTGTAGAAGGACACAGTGGCCCTGTACGGTCAGAGGAGCTGAGAGAATGGACAGTAAGTGTAGAAGGAGGTGTGTAACGTTCCCGTTACCACTGACACGGTACAAAGTGAGATCCTTTTCACTTCAAAGGCTCCATCACTTTAATCCATACTGAAGACAGGTAGTCGGACAGCAGCGGAGTTCAACCGTATCCCTGTGTTTTTCGGCCCTCTTCCCTGTGGGTGAGCCCTCAGAGGCCGAGAGCTGCAGCTGCTTCCCTTCTGATCGTGATGGGAGCAGACAGCTCGGCTGGAACTTTCCGCAAACACTCGCTCACACACATATGCATCTGCTTATCTGGTGTCACTGCGGCCACAGGAAACGACAACATGGTTCCTACATGCATCATCTGCCAGCGGAGATGCTCTTTTACTGTAAATGTAGTGTATGAACTGTATATGAAGTGTTGGCTCTAACATCGGGAGACTGAGATGGTCTTATGACACTGAAAGTCCCTAAAACAAATACAATATTTGGTTTGTCTTTGTTTCATTGAGGTGCAGCCAAACACTGGAGTTCGCTGCGAAAATGATTAAGATCAGACACATTTATTGTTAAGTTGGATTTTTAACATTTGATTGGATTCAGAGGTAGCACATAGTGCGGAAATATATTGTCCTGGATATTGTCGCTCACTAGCGCCCACTATGTGCACTTACTGCAGCCTCTGGTGAGAGTCACAATTATAAGAACATCTTTCTCCAATAAAAATCATGTGTCTCTAAAAGTAGGAAAGAAGCTTCTTAACATCCAAAGGAAGTTAATGTAAAATAAATCAATAAATAAATAAAAATTGGAGCATTTCTGAGTGCAGTGCAGTGAACTAAATATAATGAAAAAATGAGACATGTTTTTATTGGACAGTGACTATAAGAGAATTAGGTCTTTATTAAAACCAAATGCAACTCATATGCTGTAGTACAAAATAAGTGTTTCTGATAAAATGACCAGGGGAAACAATTCAGAATTCAACCAGGTAGCAGCAGGTAGTGTCACAGTCACACAGCTCCAGGGTCCTCAAGGTTGTGGGTTCGATTCCCGCTCCGGGTGACTGTCTGTGAGGAGTGTGGTGTGTTCTCCCTGTGTCTGCGTGGGTTTCCTCCGGGTGACTGTCTGTGAGGAGTGTGGTGTGTTCTCTCTGTGTCTGTGTGGGTTTCCTCCGGGTGACTGTCTGTGAGGAGTGTGGTGTGTTCTCCCTGTGTCTGCGTGGGTTTCCTCCGGGTGACTGTCTGTGAGGAGTTGGTGTGTTCTCCCTGTATCCATGTGGGTTTCCTCCGGGTGACTGTCTGTAAGGAGTTGGTGTGTTCCCTCTGTGTCTGCGTGGGTTTCCTCTGGGTGACTGTCTGTGAGGAGTTGGTGTGGTCTCCCTGTGTCTGCGTGGGTTTCCTCCGGGTGACTGTCTGTGAGGAGTGTGGTGTGTTCTCTCTGTGTCTGCGTGGGTTTCCTCCGGGTGACTGTCTGTGAGGAGTTGGTGTGTTCTCCCTGTGTCTGTGTGGGTTTCCTCCGGGTGACTGTCTGTGAGGAGTTAGTGTGTTCTCCCTGTGTCTGCGTGGGTTTCCTCCGGGTGACTGTCTGTGAGGAGTTGGTGTGTTCTCCCTGTGTCTGCATGGGTTTCCTCTGGGTGACTGTCTGTGAGGAGTGTGGTGTGTTCTCCCTGTATCTGCGTGGGTTTCCTCCGGGTGACTGTCTGTGAGGAGACCGCGACCCTGAACTGGATAAGCGCTTACAGATAATGAATGAATTAATGGATATATAGAAAGGTAAGGCTCTCTCAGGCACAACGCTGAAACTTCTGTCTGTCCAGCAGCACTGCTGTATCTGATCCACACATTATTCATTTATTATTTTTTTTCCTTGGTGATGTGTTAAGGTCCACAGACAAAACCCAGAGCATAACTCAGATAGACACTACGCATTCCAATGCCAGCAGTGTGCTTCAAAGTATCCAATTAAGCCCCATTGTTCTGTGCTAAAGAGTCCCACAGATCTGCATGGAGATGATTATGGGCCCAGGAGGTTTAAAAGAGCCACAGAGAATCTCGACTGAGCTGCATCTAGGGGCGGAATGACCCCTCGGCTCACACACTACGCAAACCTCTCGAATCCAAATCCAATCACAGCAGTGAATAAGACCCTAATGAAACCTTCCATCTCCTCGGGCCTCTGCTATTACTGCCTTTAGCCAGGCTCAAGGAGGGGGGCTCATCTGAAACATCAGGACCTGGAAGAAACTCGTTTACTCCTTTTCACCGGCCCTGATTTATAGTGGCCTTTGGTCTGATTGGCTTTGATTACGAACCCAAACTCACCCACGAGTTGCTCCACTGGCCTGGAACTGGCTTTTCCATTCTTTGAGCTAGGTACGTGTTTCATTTATTATTTTTTTTTCCCCAGCGAATCAGGCGACAGGAAAGGACAGATTAGGAGAGGTTTACAGCTGTCACTGAAGCTGTTTTCAAGCAGCAGCAATAAGGATCAGATTGTTGCAATAAGAAGCTGGACTAGCATGGCAAATTATGGCCTTGGGGAGCAGTAATGTCCATCCATCCATCCATTCATTTCTTAGTCGATTCTGCCTGAGACCTCCTGTAGATGAGGTTACATTTCTGCAGGTGTTTCTCTTTAACATCACAGACACTGGAGCATGTTTTTAAAAGCAGATGCTGAATGCAAAACTCAGTCAAATTCAAACCCTGCATTGTAACAGTGAATGCCTGAGATGGCTTTGAAACAGTTGGACTCAAGGCTGAGGGCTTTACTTCTCCTTCAATAGAACACCAGTTAAAATTGAGAATTTTTGCTCCTGGGCTCCCCCTACAGTTTTAGAATGCAATTTACTTGTACAGCACTGTCCTGAAATCAAAGGGGTGTGGCAGGGGGTGGCCTCCTCAAGAAGTTAAACAATGTAGTTTCAGCAGTGAATCATCACAGTGATTTTAAAGTTGTAATCTTAAGGTAAAATAAATTGTAGAAATATATGCACAGACATGAATAAATAAATAAATAAATATTGTATCAATAAAAACATAGACAAGTGACATAATCATTCATTCATTCATTCATTATCTGTAAACACTTATCCAGTTCAGGGTCACGGTGGGTCCGGAATCATTGGGCGCAAGTCGGGAATACACCCTGGGGGGGGCGCCAGTCCTTCACAGGGCAACACACACACTCACACATTCACTCACACACTCACACCTACGGACACTTTTTCTGTCGCCAATCCACCTAACAACATGTGTTTTTGGACTGTGGGAGGAAACCGGAGCACCCGGAGGAAACCCACACGAACACAGGGAGAACACACCAACTCCTCACAGACAGTCACCCGGAGGAAACCCACACAGACACAGGAAGAACACACCACACTCCTCACAGAAAATCACCCGGAGGAAACCCACGCAGACACAGGGAGAACACACCACACTCCTCACAGACAGTCACCCGGAGGAAACCCACGCAGACACAGGAAGAACACACCACACTCCTCATAGACATTCACCCGGAGGAAACCCACGCAGACACAGAGAGAACACACCACACTCCTCACAGACAGTCACCCGGAGGAAACCCATGCAGACACAGGAAGAACACACCACACTCCTCACAGACAGTCACCCGGAGGAAACCCACGCAGACACAGAGAGAACACACCACACTCCTCACAGACAGTCACCCGGAGGAAACCCACGCAGACACAGGAAGAACACACCACACTCCTCATAGACATTCACCCGGAGGAAACCCATGCAGACACAGGAAGAACACACCACACTCCTCACAGACAGTCACCCGGAGGAAACCCACGCAGACACAGGAAGAACACACCACACTCCTCATAGACAGTCACCCGGAGGAAACCCACGCAGACACAGGAAGAACACACCACACTCCTCATAGACAGTCACCCGGAGGAAACCCACGCAGACACAGGGAGAACCCACCACACTCCTCACAGACAGTCACCCGGAGGAAACCCACGCAGACACAGGGAGAACACACCACACTCCTCACAGACAGTCACCCGGAGGAAACCCACGCAGACACAGAGAGAACACACCACACTCCTCACAGACAGTCACCCGGAGGAAACCCACGCAGACACAGGAAGAACACACCACACTCCTCATAGACATTCACCCGGAGGAAACCCACGCAGACACAGAGAGAACACACCACACTCCTCACAGACAGTCACCCGGAGGAAACCCATGCAGACACAGGAAGAACACACCACACTCCTCACAGACAGTCACCCGGAGGAAACCCACGCAGACACAGGAAGAACACACCACACTCCTCATAGACAGTCACCCGGAGGAAACCCACGCAGACACAGGAAGAACACACCACACTCCTCATAGACAGTCACCCGGAGGAAACCCACGCAGACACAGGGAGAACCCACCACACTCCTCACAGACAGTCACCCGGAGGAAACCCACGCAGACACAGGGAGAACACACCACACTCCTCACAGACAGTCACCCGGAGGAAACCCACGCAGACACAGAGAGAACACACCACACTCCTCACAGACAGTCACCCACAGCAGGACTCGAACCCACAACCTCCAGGACCCTGGAGCTGTGTGACTGCGACACCTACCTGTGACAAAATCAATAATTAACTAAACATGTATTGGCCTGTATCACACTGTGTTGTATTGTGCTTTTTAACCATTAATTCATCTATTGATTGATTGATTGATTCATTCATTCATCTATTAACCTTCTGTAACCACTTCATCTTTATCAGGGTCATGGTTTGTCCGGAGCCAACCTGAAATCATTGGGCACACGGCATGAACACACACTGGACTCAAATTTGAAAAGACTTGCTCTTTAATATGGAGTTATTAGACTCTCGGCATATTTGTGAGAAATGTGACAGTTGTAGGACGCCTTTTCGAGACAGTTCAGGCGATTAACACCACTTCCAGGAAACTGTCTTACATCCTTCACTCAGGGCTTTTGTCTGAGACAGTCATTTCCTTGTCTTTGGAACAAAATCAGCCTTCATTCTCTCAGCGGTGATTAGAGCAGGTGTATAAAGCTCTTCTTATAGTAGTTTGGCACTGCCACCTAGTGGCTCAAACAGTGACGTGCACCCTATACGATCCAAAGTTGGTCTGAAGTGAGGGTTTCGCGTTCAGCCACGAGAGCATCAGTGAGCACGGTTCTCATTCCCCCTTTCTACCCTCTGAAAAATAAATAATAAATCTCTCATTATTATGCCTTATTAAATTGTTTAATTAATTTATTTTGAGGGTATGTCACCGCCCGGCCTCCATTTACATCTTCGTCCTATGAAAATAACGTAAGTATAACAAGATATGCACTTACACAGATGTACAAAGTTTAAAAAGCTAACTTTATGTGTCCTCCCTGTGTCTCCATGGGTTTCCTCTGGATGATTAAATGTCTACTACCCCTTTAAGATCCTTCAAAATCAATAGAGACTGAGTGTTTTTCATATTTCAGCCACAAGATGGCGGAAAATTACCGTACAACACGTGCGACATGAAAAGCAAAGTGCCTTAAATGTGGGTCGAGATACCAGCAAAGGCATCACATTTAAATCACAGTAAAGACCAAACCCACACACCTCAGACCCAGCTCATGCTACGTCACCCCCCCCCCCCCCCCTTATATACAGCCATGCAGGTGCAGGGCTAATGAACGTCATGGAAACACGATTTTGACACTCAGAGCTACAACTACTTTGCACCCATTTTCCGGTAAACCACGCCTCCTGCTAAGGATTGGCCAGTAGTATAAACTATTATCCAATCCCAGCACAAGAAGCCATATCAGGGTCCTGTCAGAGTGCAAAAGGGATGATTAAATTAGGCAATCCTAGCGCTGGAGGGCGGGGCTTGTATATGGACAGTGTAAACATGGGATTAGTATAATCTCATTCTTTACTAGTCTTTTTTTTTGCTTATAATCCATCAGTTAATACCAGCACAGGTGGAGAGACAGTCTAGAGCCTACTGACCAATCCCAGAGCAGAGCCTGGGCCCTATTAACCAATCCCTGTACATGGCTATACACTACTAAGCAATACTAAAGTAGCTCGCTGGACCACTGTGTCCAAGGATGGGACCAGTCTATTAACCAATCCCAGATTGTCTGGAACCTGTGCGTGTGAAGCGCTGCCTACTGGATGGATGGATGGACACAACCAGCCAATCCCGGAGCAGGAAGTACAATAATAGTAGCCAATACCAGCGCAGAAGGGGTGTGACCATCTCCAGCGCAGGTAGCTGGACCCTTTTAGCCAATCCCAGCGCAGTAGCTGTAATTTCAACCAATCACAGCGCAGGAGGGCGGGATCTACCTGAAAACGAGTGGGAACAGAAATTTCTGCACCCCCTCCACCAGTCTCACTGTCCCTATAGGCGCGCTGGCACGAGCCCAGAGGATTCCTTGTCATTGAAAATATGCACATTCGGATTACAGCGCGTGCACGTTGCGAGGCTGCCTGAGGAAGGCTTTAACGGTAATGACGAGCTCTTATATTGCATTTCCAAATTCTGCATTTTGACCGAGGAGAACGGGCCATGCGCTGGCGCGTGAAGGTTTCAGGGACAAGTGCGACGGAAGGGGCACGAGCAAAGTCGAGACACGCGTCTTTTAAAGGTGCTGACCACTAGCCACGTGCCCAGTAGGGTAATTTCTGCAGTGTTATTTAAGTAGAGCATTTCCGTGCTCGATGGGATGGTGACAGAAACCGCCCCGCGCGCGAGGGGGCAGTGCACTGATGCCCAACCTGAGCTCAGCTCGCGTTGCCAAACCCACTGATGAGAGATAACACGCGCCTATTTAAAGGCTGACACTTGTCCGGAGACTGTGGACTGGTCTGAAGCATCCAGGCTGCGGCGAAGCCTCTGAGAAAGGAGTACACCACAAACCTCAGCACAACAACCATGGCTCACGCTTGGGGATATGGAGAGCATGATGGTAAGACCCGTCTTTCTGGACCATACGAGATTAAGATCAGATTATTCCTGAAGGACAAACCCACCTACTCTCTCAAATTTCTGCAGAATTAAAGGGTTGAAATGTGAGCAGAGTCACAGGGTTCATATACAGTGCACTGGTGCAGAGATACTCACCTGTTCAGGTTGCGTTAAGTTTGTCGATGATAGGAACCAGGGTTCAGAAAAAGTTTAATACTTCTGAAAGTTTTTGAAACTTTTTTCCCCCTTTTAAATAGCAATGGTTAATATTTTAAAAATTAAAAGCGTATACCATTTTATATATATTTCACACACACACACACACACACACACACACACACACACACACACACACACACAAACATATTAAAAATATTAACTGACAGGTACAGATTTTTAAAAGGGCTAAATATTTGGTAATGATTATATTTTGTCAGAATTCATAGGAGCATCTGCAGAAAATTGCTGGCTACAACAAAATATAGTTTTATATATAAAGTTTATTGTTCAGCACAGAGTTAAAATGTGACATTTCTTAAAATGTATAATAAAAAAGTAAAAGGAATACATATTTTCAGTAATACTGCATAATACAATAATATTTCATATTTTTAATGACAATACATCATACATTCATGTCAACGAAGACTTGTAGTACTAGTAAAAGATTTTTAAAAATAACGTACGTTTGTTTTCCCCGTGACAGGTCCTGCACATTGGTCAGAGAGTTTCCCCGTTGCCAACGGGCCCAGACAGTCTCCCATCGACATCATCCCTAGCCAAGCTCAGTTCGACCCCACCTTGAAGCAAATCAAGCTGAAGTATGACCCCACCACCGCCAAAAGCATCCTCAACAATGGCCACTCCTTCCAGGTGGACTTCGCTGATGACGACAACAGATCAAGTTAGTGCACAAGTTATTGCTCAGTAACCATACTAATTACTTCAGCGCATACACATTCATTCACAACACAACACTTTCTTCTGAGGAACACCTCCTATGAGTCCTGTACAGCAGACATGAGCTCCTAAACTGACCGGGTGAAAGTACAGAATTAAAGAGTTCACTGTAGAGGAATGTATTCATTTACGTCCACTTGGAAAATCAGTGACATCTCAGGAGGGGTGCACAAACATTTTTTTGCAGATGATACTGTATATTAAACTGTCGTATAAGTATATGGTTAGAGAAGTTGGCTTGGGACTGAAAGGTCTCCGGTTTTATCTTCACAACTGTCACAAAATAGGGGGTGGGGGAAGTAAAGGAACAGCACTGTCTCCTCCCTCAATGTCCAAAGCTGAACTGCCCTTGAGTAAGGTACCTATTGCCCAATAACTGCCTGCTGCTCTGGGTGTGTGTGTGCACTCTGCCCAAATGCAGAGAGAATTTTTTTGTAACGGGTACAATGACAATTAAAGCTTGTTTATCATATTTAATACATTTATATATGTGTTTCTGAGCTATTAAACACTTAAGACCCAAACAGAAGACAGGATTTTCTTGAGAAACGCCATCTATATAGTTGCCAAAAGTCAGAATGATTAATAATAATAATAATAATAATAATAAATAATAAATTTATGTCTGTGACCATGAGAGTCCTACAAACATGTTTGTACTTGTGTTGTGACACTGTGAAGCACTGATATACTGTTTTTAGTCTCTGGGGCTTTTGCTTTGAAAAATGTTCTCAGCTCTGACAGACATACCCTCAGCTAGCTAAACAGAGCTAAACATAACTTAGCGCTTTACCAGTGTGTTTTTATTAAGTGTGTTTTCTGAAATTAAAGCAGAAACAGAGCAAGCGTTTTCTCTTGGCTTCAGAGCACTTTCCTCTCAGCTGTGCTTTGTGTTTACTTCAGTTTTAATGTATTCTTTTATAGCCTGGAGAATGGAGTTAGCTTGTTTGGGGCCAGCCATTGACTTTCAATTAGAGCAATGTGCTGAGAATTTTAACCCTACTTTTAGGGTTAAAGAAGGACATTTGAAGCCTGTTTTAGGTCATGATACTGAAAAAAAAAATGTCCTAATTGTGAAGAAAAGGAAAATATTTTGATGCTAATATTATGCAAATTTGGTCCTATTAGATGTTAGCCATCTTAGCATGAAAGCTGAAAGACTTTTGTAAAGGGAGCGTACAGATCACTGAAGGGAAAAACATCTATTATTAGGGGAACAAAGTACAAGTGCCTACAATTTCCATTATTTTCTTTTAATCTTAAGCAATTGTTTTTGTTTTGTCCACTGTTTCAAGATACTTTTTCATACTATTTTTTTAAAATGTGTTTTTGTGGAAGTTGTGCATGCTAATATGTAAATATCTATTCTAAGAGAAAATACTTATTTTATTATGCATTAGCCTTTGATATCAAGGGCTTTTATAATCTAGTTATTATATAAATAGTTATATTTTTTCTTATAAAGGAATTTAACAACAATGGCTGGAAACAAATGGAAGCAGCTGGAAGCCATAATTATAAAAATTAGCATTGGAAATGATATCATGCTAAATAGTATTTGTTGGTTATTATTAAATTTGATCATAATAAATGGTTCCCACAATAAAATACATTCAGCTTCTATAACCTGCCACATCAGAAATATTACTTTAAAACTACTCAGTCAAATATGACATAGCACAAACATTTATTTATTTATATATTTATTTATTTATATGTGGACCTCTGCAGTATTATGAATCTTTCACAAGGATGCGTATTACTGTATGGTGTTACTTCCCAAGCTTAGAATCAAAAATCCAGAGATGTGGAAAACAGTGGTGTTATCCACTAACCTAACCAACCTCTTGTATCTGGAAACATACAAATTCTTTGTATTTTAAGGTGGAATTTGTGTATTTTACAGCTCTCCTTGGCGGTCCAGTGACTGGAACCTACCGACTGAAGCAGTTTCACTTCCACTGGGGTGCTGCCGATGAGCGTGGCTCTGAACACACTGTTGGGGGCACCAAGTTCCCCTGTGAGGTAACGCTTCAAGACACAGCTTCCATAATTAGTTCTCATGAACCAAGTTGTACACATTCATGTGATGACCAAGTTCACAAAGGATCTTTCTCACTCTAAAATTAAGGGGTTAGTTAACAAACATTGTGCTAACATTCAGACAAGAAAACAAACCAAGGACCAACATAAGGGAGAGCTGGGAGAAAGACAGATGCAAGTGACCACAAAAGACGCAATAAAAAGAGAGATAGAAAAACTCACAGGAAGTAACAGAACTAAATCAGAGACCAAACTATTACTCAAACTAACGTGAAAGGAACACACTGAGAGAGAACCAAGAGAAGGAACAAAGAGAGAAACAAATTGGAAACAGAAGAACGATAAATCAGAAGAGACCAACACCTAGTAAAAATAAATAAATAAATAAACAAATAAATGAATAAATTACCGGACCATGACAAAAAAACAGGAAGGAGCTTTTGAACATGAACAAACAAGAAACACCTGGAACAGGCACATGAGGAAGGGGCGTGGCAAGAACAGTCACATGAAGAATGGGGCGTGGCTAAGAGGAACCTGAGGAGAAAGTAACTCAGAAGCACATCGTAGACAGGGACAGGGGAAGAACACAAAAACAAAAGGAGGAAACAAACAAAAGATCCAAAAAACAGAAACAAACCCAAACCAAAACAAGACTGAAACGAGGAGGAGGAGGGGCCAATTGTGACAGAAAGATAATGAGGGCCATTTTAGGAGTCTGTAAGACTTTAAGGCTCTCTGCTGCTTGTGTTAAAGGCACAACTAGTTTAAATAGATACAATACAGTGTTTAACAATTGTTTTTATAATGTCCCAAAGATCTTATGTGGACAGTGGTTTGGACTAAATCCACGATGCCATAGTTTTTGGCAGTCTACGTCACTTAGAATTTAATGGGCATGCTTCCTTAAAAGGATCCAAAACAGACATCAAATAGTTGGTGATGTTTTATTCAAATTTCAAGTGTGGAAACGACACCAACCATAAATAAATCATATACCATAATTATATATTTATAGCCGTGTTTCCTCAATTCATCTGGCTTGGGATTTTATCACTGCTTTGCACATATGAAATATTCTTTTAATTTAATAATTTCGAGTTTTTTTAAACAGCTTCTGACAAATAACGTGTCAGCTTTTTAGAAGGGGGTTTTGTGCAGAAGTCTGAAATATTTTAGCTTGAACACAACAGCTCTTGCTAACCCTTAGGTAACACTGAGCATGGGATACTTCAGGCTCATGAAAGGCATGTCTATTATAGAATATTATATTTACAAGCTCTTTCCTTTTTAGCTGCATCTTGTGCACTGGAACACCAAGTACCCAAACTTTGGAGAAGCCGTCAATAAACCCGATGGTTTGGCTGTGGTTGGAGTTTTCCTGAAGGTCAGTGAATTAGCCTCATTTATTTATTACACGTTATTCAAGGGATTTCAGAGATTCAGGAAATATGTAATATGTACATGTGAAATTATATCATTTTTATTTCTGCTCATCATTTTCTGGCTTTATTTGAACCACATATTTGCTCTTTTTATTGCCTGAAAAATTCAGTTTAAATGGAACAATAGCCATATGTAAAAAAGGACATAAATTATTAATTAAATAGCTTTTTTTAATGGACTTGGGGGTGGGTACATTTTTTTGTGTGTATAATAATAAATACATACAAATTTTATTTTATTTTATTTAATTTATTTATTAATTTTTTTGTTTCAGATTGGTGGTGCCAATCCAAGTCTGCAGAAGGTCCTGGATGCTTTGGATGCCATCCGATCCAAGGTGATTTTTTTTCCCACTTGACTTTTTTTCCTATTAGTTTGATTATAAGTGGTTTGTGCATTGACTCACTCTCTCTCTCTCTCTCTCTCTCTCTCTCTCTTTCTCTCTCTCTCTTTCTGTCTCTCTCTCTTTCTGTCTCTCTCTTTCTCTCTCTCTCTCTCTCTCTCTCTTTCTCTCTCTCTCTCTCTCTCTTTCTCTCTCTCTCTCTCTCTCTCTCTCTCCTCTCTCTCTCTGTCTCTCTCTCTCTCTCTGTCTCTCTCTCTTCTCTCTCTCTCTCTCTCTCTCTCTCTCTCTCTCTCTCTCTCTCTCCCTCTCTTTCTCTCTCTCTCTCCTTCTCTCTCTCTCTCTCTCTCTCTCTCTCTCTCTCTCTCTCTCTCTCTCTCTCTCTCTCTCTCTCTCCCCCAGGGCAAACAAACCACTTTATCTAACTTTGACCCCAAGACCTTGCTGCCTCATAATCATCATTTCTGGACTTATGAGGGCTCTTTGACCACACCCCCTCTTTATGAAAGTGTCACCTGGATTGTTCTGAGGGATGCGATCAGTGTTAGTCCTGCTCAGGTATGACCAAGGATGCACTGCCCATAACACTGTAACATTAAAACTTAGTCTGTGTCTGGGAAAGTGGTCTACGGCAGGTATCTTCCTTTCTCTGCCTCATCCCTGAATTTTGAACAGTTTTTTGGTGGAACCTTAGTCATAGGGAGTGAATAAGAACACCGTATACATGTAATTAGTTAATAAGTAAGTAATTACACAGCGGGTGTAACATCTGTGGCTTTATGTACAGGGTTTACGTCACGATCTCAGAATTGAAAAAAAAAAAAACATACACATACACATACATACACACACACACACACACACACACAGGGAGGGCCCATGTCTTTAGGGCTGCTGTGGAGTGAGATTACTTTATCTAAAGGCTCCTTAAAGCAAACGTTGGCCTAGAAAGCCGTATCATTCACGCTGGCGTGGTCACACCCACCCAGTTTTTAAGAGGAGGGAAGTGTACCTTATTTTGTTTAAGTACAGTTGCCTAGTAACTGATTATGTGGTTCATAGGGAAATTTTAATTAAAATTACATTGAAATACATCAACTTTAAATCGTCTAAACCAAACCTCACATAAACTTTAGGATTCAATGTTTTACATCACTTTTTTCCTTAATGTAGTGTTTTGTTTTGTTTTAATGCCAATTGTCATTTCTAATACTGTGCAATATTTACCATAAAATGACAAAAGAGCCAAGAGAATGTTTGAAAATTGAATTACAAATACATGTTACACAACGTTCACCATTAAACTTATTTGTACACCTAATAATCTGGGGAAATACACGCTAATCAACATTAGCATTCTTCCAATGTGCACATAAGCCAGATTTCATTTTCCATCTTCTGTACCAGGAATGGTTTTAAAATCATATTGTGTTGAATGTGTTTCTGAATCATGCTACCTGAAATATCCACCAGGGCCATTAACTCTTTAGATTGCTTATAAATTCTGGTCTAAAATTAGCACAGGGATCATATTTCAGTGCTTTTCCTGTAGAGGATGTGCATTACTTAGAAAGTGAACCTATCATGCGTTTATCAAAATTCATTCATTAAAAAGCCAAAAGGCAATTGCTTGAGTCACTGGTGATTTAAGTATATTTTGAAAAATGTGCATTTGCTCTTTACTGTCAGTATTGTTCGTGGTAATTGACCAATCGCGTCAGAAGAGACCCTGATTAGGATGAAAAATACTGAAGCTAATCACATTTCTTCACTCTCTAAAGCATACTATTTCTCTCCATTTGACGTCTTTTGAAAGCATCAGCTGCTCTTTACACCGTGTGGAAAATTTGAATTAGAAATGACTCAAATAGACAGTTAAGGTACACTGTTTAAAAACACTGCTGCCCTTTCGTTGTCATTAACCCGACCTGAAATTCTAGTCTTTTGTTACCAGCCACTAAGTACAGGGTTCACTTAGAGCCTCTCTAAACACTCCCTAACTATAGTATACAAATAGAACAAAATGAACTCTCCACCCCTGTTCTCTCTCTCTCTCTCTCTCTGTCTGTCTGCAGATGGCCAAATTTCGCACTTTGTTGTTCAGCGCTGATGGAGAGAGCCCATGCTGCATGGTGGACAACTACAGACCTCCACAACCCCTCAAAGGACGCAAAGTCCGCTCCTCTTTCAAATAAACTGCAGTGCTGTGCCTTAACACATATGCACACACACACACACACACTCCAGATATACATGCACATACCTTTATTCTGTTTGGTGCGCAATTCAAATCCCCCCAAGTGAAAAACATTGAAATACACATTAAAAAAAAAAAAAAAAAAAGATCATTGAATTTAAAAAAAATCATTATATTTTAGTTTTTCTTTTTTTTAGATTTTCCTTTTTTGAAAATATACTTTTTGGTTTTATATTTATATCCATTTTCCCCCTCATAATTAGTATTCTTTTATTTTAAAATTTCCACAGCCCCGCCTTCTTTTATTTTATCAACAACAATGAATCTTATCTACTTTTAATAATTGAACAAAGAGTGGATAATGGAGCACCTTTTACCTACACCCCTCCCCCTAAAAAATATAATATATATATATATATATATATAATATATTTAGAATATTCTTTGTGTGATCTTACAGGATGGTTTTCATACCATTTTATCTATGCAGACCTTCATCTAACACTCCATACACCGTATGATTAGGACACTTGCCATCTTCCTCTGTAGAAATCATGGTTATTAATATGTGTTCAATAAACGGGGAATTGTGTCAGTGCCATTTCCTTACAGAGTTGTCAGCAGTGTGTGACTGACCCAATAAGTGCCAGTTTAAGCCTCATACACTTTAAGGAGCATAGAAATAGTAAAGAGTTGTTATGAAATGTATTATGTCTAAAGGCTTGAGTATAAAACCCTACCTATTCATAACTAAATATGAATAAATGCCATATCTATGAAGCTGTTTTGAATTTGAATTGATGTGCATCACTTAATCTGAATAAAATATTGGACTTTAATGAGCAATAAATGAATATATTTTAAGATTTTAAGAGTCAGTCGTTTTGTTTGTTCGAATAAGCTTGACCTCAGGTTTGTGATGAACACATTACATAATAAAAGTCCCAACTGTGCTTCACCAATTAAAAAACCTAATGTAAGCATGGATAATGTTTCACAATGTAGCATTCTCTGCTAGCTTAGCTTAGCATAGCATTTGTTTTTCCTCATAGGTTAACTATTCGCGAGAAATATGATCAACAGAATTCTGCGATTATAATCAGGGCAGCTGTCTACATCGGCTACAAGTGTGAGCACATAATGTGACATACCGGTTTTAATGGAGGCCCTGTGTCTGTTTTTGAAGCATCACGCCACTCTGCCTTTGGGATATGTGCCCGTTTATGTGAAGTCTCAAGCTGTTTGATTGGTGAATCTGACTTGACACACATTGTGGTGTAGACTTTTTGAAGGCTTGGTGATGCAGTGCAATACTGTATTTGTTTGCACTTAGGACAAGGTGTTAGCTTGTTATCGTCCTCACATTTGCTTTGTGTCTGTTGGCCCCAACATATATATCACACACATTCATTGTTAACAAATGTGAATCAAACCTAAGGATCTTTGTAAAAAACATTAAGATACATAACATACATAACGATTTCTCCAATATTCCTGTAAATTTAGTTCGTCAATTAAACAATAAATAATAATAATAATACATAAATAAAAGTTTTAAACATAAATATACAGGTCTGTTCTTAACTGCTGAAAGATGATCCGCGTTGTTAGCGAAAGCAAGTTAAAGAAAGTAAATATATTAAAATATATAGCTAAGTCATTTATCACAAGATGTTATCTATTAAAAGTAGCTCTGGGTTTCAGAATAAGGGGAAGAAAGAAACAATGGGGTTGTGCGGGTGTTATCTATTGAAACAGGTGTGTGTGGGGGGTCTGTGTGTGGTACTTCCTGTATGAAAGGGGCGAGGCTTAATTGCACGTTCTGATTGGTCTGTGAGACCTGTCAAAACGATTACTGAATATGAGTGAGAGCCTAATATTTTGTCAGTCACTATCCTTTAGCAAAACCTCACCTTGTCCAAGAAGAAGGCAAGTCGTTACCATCCAAACAAAAACATGTATCTCCAACATTCTTAACTTTCACGGGAAGTCTGTGTAAAAATATTTTATTCTGTGTATTTTTTGGAGCATTTCTATTGGTCCATTTCCACACGATGTGAAACACAGCTGCTGTGTTCAAAAGATGTAGTAAACTAAATGGAGATGCATGTTTTTCTTTGGACAGTGATGAAATGACATGTAATTCATTGCAGTGTATATAATGAAATATGTGGTTGCTTTAAAATACTAGTGCAAAAACTAACTGTTGATTTTTTATTTCTTATTTTGAGGGTAACAGAATGAATTCAGCACAGTCTATATGTGAGTTGTGTTTGTTGTGAGGAGATACTCAAAGCCATTATCCACTCAGAGATTGTCAAAGACTCTTTATCTGAGAGTTGGCACAAGAACACTGATGAGCAAATTTCTGGATGCCAATCTGCTCCTCATTAGCACATTTGGGACATTGCTGGTGCTTTGAGCTTTACATAAGCCCTCTCATTATGTGTGTGTGTGTGTGTGTGAAAAGCAGAGAAATACAAGACTAAAATTCCCATTTTAAAATGCTTTCATTAAAAACAGGGGTCAGAATTTAACTATGAAAGACCTGGAGTCCCATTGAAATGATCCCACACTGTCTATGTCACGCCTTCGTCCTGTCAGTCTGTTGTCCCTGCCATGTGCTTTATTTGCACATGGCTCTGTTTTGTTTATGTTCTAGTCTCCGCCTTTGTCCCGCCTCCTCGTCTGTCATCTGTTAACCCATCCTTCTCGTTATCTGTCTCAGGTGCGTCTCGTCAGTGTCTTGTATTTAAGTCCCCTTCCTACACTTCCTGTTTGTTGGTCATTGTTCTATTGTTCCGTGTATCCAGTCAAGTCTGTCGTGTTCGTTAGTCTCTCCGTTGTTAGTTTTCACGTTGTCGCTGTATTTCCTTTGTCGTTTCGTTCTTTAGTCTGTCTGTCCCGTTTGCCCTGATTTGCTCCTCGTGTCCCGTTTAACCTGTTAGGCTCCCTGTTTGTTTTCGTTATGTTAAAGTCTCTTTGTTTTGTTATTATTCTTCTTTATTAAATATACTGTGCTTTAGCGAATGCGTCCGCCTCAGTCAGTCCGCTCCGTGATTCCTGACAGTCTAACCTTTCACAGAGACAAAAAAAATCAATGTTATGAGTCTGAAAGAATGAGAGGCTGTCATTAAACCCTTATTGACGAAAGGGAATTGAACACAAAAGAAAACAAAAATGCCCTAAAGCACAGAAACAGGACATGTGAGATCTACAGGGTGGGCCATTTGAATGGATACACCTTAATAAAATGGGAATGGTTGGTGATATTACCTTCCTGTTTGTGGCACATTAGTATACGGGAGGGGGGAAACTTTTCTAGATGGGTGGGGACCATGCCGGCCATTTTGAAGTCGGCCATTTTGGATCCAACTTTTGTTTTTTCAATGGGAAGAGGGTCATGTGACACATCAAACTTATTGGAAATTTCACAATAAAAACAATGGTGTGCTTGGTTTTAACGTAACTTTATTCTTTAATGAGTTATTTACAAGTTTCTGACCACTTATAAATTATGTTCAAAGTGCTGCCCATTGTATTGGATTGTCAATGCAGCTTTGAACACATTTTAGATGTGGTCAGAAACTTGTAAATAACTCATGAATGAATAAAGTTACGTTAAAACCAAGCACACCATTGTTTTTCTTGTGAAATTCCCAAAAAGTTTGATGTGTCACATGACCCTTTTCCCATTGAAAAAAAGCAGAAGTTGGATCCAAAATGGCCGGCATGGTCAACAACCATCTTGAAAAGTTTCCCCCCTCCCATATACTAATGTGCCACAACCATTCCCATTTTTAAGGTGTATCCATATAAATGGCCCACTCTGTAGATACGGTTTTATACTGAAACTGAGATTATTTCCATTGTCACAGGAATGCCGTATAAGCAACTTCTGAGAATGTGGTTGTTCAGGTCTGGCTTGGCAGTTCTTTGGAAAAAGTGAAGCATGTCTACTGAACAGACTCCTGTAATGAAGGCAAACGGTGTACACAGTGAAGGCTTATGTGATTTAATTTTGTATGTTTTATTGTGTTTAAATCATTTTTATTGATGCTTTTCTCAAGACAAATTTTCTTAGGGATCTTAGGGAACAGATCTGAGACGACAATGACCCTGCTGGAACTTTTTTGTGATTTACTGGTGACAGATCACCTGCCTGACAACCAGTTCAGACAGATATCAGTCTTCAGACATAAGGAGATATCTTGGTGTGTGTGTGTGTGTGTGTGTGTGTGTGTGTGTGTGTGTGTGTGTGTGTGTGTGTGTGTGTGTGTGTGTGTGTGTGTGTGTGTGTGTGTGTGTGTGTGTGTGTGTGTGTGTGTGTGTGTGTGTGTGTGTGTGTGTGTGTGTGTGTGTGTGTGTGTGTGTGTGTGTGTGTGTGTGTGTGTGTGTGTGTGTGTGTGTGTGTGTGTGTGTGGTCATTTCAGGTCAGTGGGGGATGAGATAAGACAGAGAATAGAGGGAGGTGAAAAGAAGATGAATAGAGCTGGAGACAGACGAGGGGACACACGACAAAGAGCTGGGAAAGGTAGAGGTGGAGAGAGGGACTGTGAGACTGGGAAAGTGGGGAGTGAGGAAGGAAGCAGAAAGAGAAGGGCTTTGATGAGAAAGCAAGAAGAAGGTCAGTGGGGAGGAGGAAAGGTGACGTGAGTCTGACAAAATCTTTATTTCAGCACCTTAAACTCCAATAAATGTAGTTATTACAGCATACAAAAGCAAAGGCCTGCTACCTCCAAGGGACTGGCCTCAGGACTCAAAGAACCCAGTTCCCGGAAGTGTCATAATTAATTTAACATTTAAGGTACTACAACTTGGACATTAGGTAGTGTTTGAACTTAAAATTACAGGTTCAGAATCAGTGTGATGCTTTAGTGGCCTGTGATAGGGAGAACAGAGGCGTTGCCTTTGGTACTTCAGGCTCAGCACCTAAGATGCTGCACTACGTAACTTCTGGAGGCAAGTAGGATGAGTTGGATTAGGGTGAGATGAGCTGGCGTGGTACATTTTGATTCAGAACCAATCAACCAACACCAGTACCTTCCTCACTAATGTATTTGGGGTTTAATGCCATCAGATCCTCACAGAACTATTCCATCATGTAGTTAAAGCCTTCCTATAAAAGAAGAAGCAACCTATTATTAACCTTGATTTCAGAAGATGCACTATAGTGTATTCGGAGAGACCATGTATTCATTAAATATAGATGTTTAATTCAGTCCCATTGCCACAGCACCTAGCCTTGCAGTATAGCTTTACAAATATTTTTTTTGAAAGAATGGGTCATTCCAAAGAACTCTGAATTCAAGCATGGTGCTGTAGTAGGATTCCACCATCGAAAAATTTTGTGAAATATCTTCCCTTTTATATATTCCACTATGAACTCTGAGTGTTATTATTGTGAAGGTGAAAATGTTTAGGAACCACAGCAACTCAGCTACAAAATGACAAACCATGTAAAGTTACAAAGCAGGGTCGCTGATATGCACAGGTTGAAAAAGTCACCAATCCTCTGCTGACTCAGTAACTGCAGAGTTCCAAACATCCATTAAAATATCTGTGGATGTTAGAATGGGATATCATAACTACTCCTGTAGGTGTAATGTGTAGGTTTCCTATGACGTTTATCCATATAAGTGTGTATTGGATGAGTAGGTGTCCACAAAAGAATGAGAGAGCCTTCAAGAGAATGGAAATGCGACGACAAGAAGAAGGTCAGTGGAGTGAAGGAAAGGAAATTAAATGCAAATCAGGTGAATCACAGTTAAGCCTCTCGTCCACCCCTAGCCATGTAGCCTTTATGATGTTTAAAGCCATGAGCATCCAAGACACATTTTGCAGTAAAATGGAGGAAAGAATGTGGCGTCCATTTAGAATTTTATCATTAACATAATGTTAAACTTAAAATGTTTGTAAATAGCATTAGCAATTAGCAGTTTTGAATGTCAAGTATTGCCTTAAGCATTTCTTCTTCCTAGGCTCTGATCATATGTGAGATGTCTGTTTACTTTTGCCATGGTAATGGAGTTTAAACATCATGCATCAATACGGAGATGGATATATTAATTAATTACAACAGGGCAGGAATAAGTCGGAAAAAACATGCTAGCAATCCGTATACAAAATCTAATTTGAATAACATGTCTTGTCTTTTTTTTCTTACTTTAGAAGCATAAGTATTTTAAACTAGAATGTTTCTTATAGTATAAACCATTGAGGGACAGACAGACAGACAGACAGACAGACAGACAGACAGACAGACAGAGAGAGAGAGAGAGAGAGAGAGAGAGAGAGAGAGAGAGAGAGAGAGAGAGAGAGAGAGAGAGAGAGAGAGAGAGAGAGAGAGAGAGAGAGAGAGAGACAGAGACAGAGACAGAGACAGAGAGCCTCAGCAATCTTCTTCAAAGTTTAATTATCCTAATAGATTTTCGTAATTGGGGGCTGGAGAGAGAGTTAGAGTGATGGGAAATAATGCTGCAGTTCATCAGAATAAAAGCCCTTCTCTCACACAAAGACACCATTGGCTGAAACAGATGAGTTACGTTTGAGAGCACTTTAACAGCTGAAGAAGGTTCCAGGGGAAAAACTGTCCAGGTCCAGGTTCTAAAAACACAGTGAATGTAACAGGAAAAGGACAACAGTTGCCTTCGCTTGATGAGCAAAAGTGAGTGTGTCCTATTGGCATATTCATAAGTTCATTTAGGAATAAATTTGTTTATTTATTTATTTAGTAAATTACAAGGCAATATGTCTTCAGACTCTATAGTGGCCACTTAATTTTGAATAACATTAGGTGTTGGAAAATTATCCATTATACATTTTGCACAGAAGGACAGGCGGCCAACACCCAGTGAGGGTCATGGTGTGTTCAGAGCCCACCCAGAATCACTGAGTTCAAGGCAGAAACACACCCTGGATGGGGTACCAATATAACACAAGGCATCACACACTCCCTTCTATGGACATGTTAGCAGTTCACTTACCAACTTGTGTTTTTTGGACTGTGGGAGGAAACTGGAGCACCCAGAGGAAACCCATGCAGACACAAGGAGTACACACCAAATTCTTCACAGAGAGTAACCTGAGGTTGGATTTGGACGTATTTACACCAACCTTCATTATCTATCTGCTGAAGACACACAAAAATGTCTGTACAGTGCATTTGCCTTCAGCACTTGTGTGTCCTTCACTGTTGTACTTTAAATAGAGTCTAGCTAATCTCATGTGTTTACATTCATTTGATCACCTGATCCACAGGCTTCGCAGAGGCATTACTTCTTTCACACAATGAGTATTAAATAGGCTCAAGGCAAATCTACATTCTGACACTAAGTAAACGTGATTATATGTTTAAAAATGTATGTTTGAAAACGATTATCCCATGTTTCTGTTTGAGAGAGTTTGTAACTTTCTGTAAGAAATCTTCTCAGAAATATTTCATCTTTTGCTGGTGTTTGCAGGTTTCACTGTAGAGTCACCGTTATCTTACAGGAACTGCTTCATTTCACAACGTCACTGTGACCAGGGATTAAAAGAACAAATTAAGATTAAAGTAGCATGATTGAAGGCTAATTAGCAATTGCAGGGCTTAGAAACAGCTCAAATCAACATAGGCTGGAACTTCAGGGACATCAATACAGTAGCAATGCAGGTATATATCAATACTTAGCATGACGTCACACAATCACATACAAACTCCAACTAAAATTCATAAAACCCTTTTTAGCCATTTAGTCAAAGGCTATAAAACCAAGCTTTTAAAGTGGTAAACTAAGCATGGATGTAGGAGTTGAAAATCTTAAAGAAATACTTAAAATGCACCAAGGCACTAGGGCTAGCAAGGCAAGAACACAAACAGTTGGCGTCAGTTAGCTGAAACTTGAATTTGAAATGCTGGCTCATTATGTGTTTACTGCAGAATAAACTGGAAACACAAGCTCTACTAGCAATCTATGCGTAGCTCTGGCATCCTCCAGGATTAGTTCAAGCAAACAAAGTTAGTACGAATAACAATGCTTAAATGCAGACAATTGGTATGGATTTGCAGAAACTCGGGCTAACTGCAAACAAAATGATTTATGTAATGTTAGCTCTTGCAGAACATTGAGCAATTATGCAGTTATGCAGTCTTTGTAAAGGTAAACATTCTACTGCTGTTAAGCTACGCCTAGGCAAAGGGGCATCGTCAGTACCGCTGGATATAATTTGTTAGAACTAATCTAAATTTGCTAATTCGTGAATATTTTTTAGCCATGTGCATTTAGTGAATAGCAGAACATAGACAAACACACATTTAGGGGCTGAGGCTTCAAATCAAGACACTGGATCCAGGTTCCAGGCCAGGATTTTTAAAATGGATGTATGATACTATACCTGGCTTGTAAATTTCTGCTTTAGGGTATAGTCTTGGTAATTTATGAATAGGGTTTAAAATAAATAAATAAGTAAAAAAAAAAAAAAAAAAAAAAAAATATATATATATATATATATATATTTCCTGGGGAAATGGTTTGAAAAACTGTCCAGGTCCAGGTTCTAAAAACACAGTGAATGTAACAGGAAAAGGACAACAGTTGCCTTCGCTTGATGAGCAAAAGTGGGTGTGTCATATTGGCATATTCATAAGTTCGTTTAGGAATAAATTTGTTTATGTATTTTTTTATTTAGTAAATTACAAGGCAATATGTCTTCAGACTCTATAGTGGCCACTTAATTTTGAGTAACATTAGGTGTTGGAAAATTATCCGTTATACATTTTGCACAGACGGACATGCGGCCAACACCCAGTGAATTTGCATTATATATGCTATGAATATGTACAGTGCCTTGTGAAAGTATTCGGCCCCTTGAACTTTTCACCCTTTTGTCACATTTCAGGCTTCAAACATAAAGATATAAAATTTAAATTTTTTGTGAAGAATCAACAACAAGTGGGACACAATCGTGAAGTGGAATGAAATTTATTGGATGTGTCAAACTTTTTTAACAAATAATAAACTGAAAAGTGGGGCGTGCGATATTATTCGGCCCCCTTGCGTCAATACTTTGTAGCGCCATCTTTTGCTGCAATTACAGCTGCAAGTTGCTTGGGGTATGTCTCTATCAGTTTTGCACATCGAGAGACTGAAATTCTTGCCCATTCTTCCTTGAGCTCAGTGAGGTTGGATGGAGAGTGTTTGTGAACAGCAGTCTTCAGCTCTTTCCACAGATTCTCGATTGGATTTTCGTCTGGACTTTGACTTGGCCATTCCAACACCTGGATACGTTTATTAGTGAACCATTCCATTGTAGATTTGGCTGTATGTTTTGGATCATTGTCTTGTTGGAAGATAAATCTCCGTCCCCGTCTCAGGTCTCTTGCAGATTCCAACAGGTTTTCTTCCAGAATGGTCCTGTACATGGCCCCATCCACCTTCCCATCAATTTTGACCATCTTCCCTGTCCCTGCTGATGAAGGGCCCAAACCATGATGCTGCCACCACCATGTTTGACAGTGGGGATGGTGTGTTCAGGGTGATAAGCTGTGTTGCTTTTACGCCAAACATATCATTTTGCATTGTGGCCAAACAGTTCGATTTCGGTTTCATCTGGTTTCACCAGAGCACCTTCTTCCACATGTTTGGTGTGTCTCCCAGTGGCTTGTGGCAAACTTTAAACAAGACAGCTGTAGATCTCTGCAGTTCATCCAGAGTGATCATGGGCCTCTTGGCTGCAGCTCTGATCAGTCTTCTCCTTGTTCGAGATGAAAGTTTAGAGGGACGGCTGGGTCTTGGTAGATTTGCGGTGGTCTGATACTCCTTCCATTACAATATGATTGCTTGCACAGTGATCCTTGGGATGTTTAAAGCTTGGGAAATCTTTTGTATCCAAATCGAAGCTTTAAACTTCTCCACAACAGTATCTCGGACCTGCCTGGTGTGTTCCTTGGTCTTCATGATGCGCTCTGTGCTTTGAACAGAACCCTGAGACTATCACAGAGCAGGTGCATTTATACGGAGTCTTGATTACACACAGGTGGATTCTATTTATCATCATCAGTCATTTGGGACAACACTGGATCATTCAGAAATCCTCACTGAACTTCTGGAGTGAGTTCACTGCACTGAAAGTGAGGGGGCTGAATAATATCGCACGCCCCACTTTTCAGTTTTTTATTTGTTAAAAAGTTTGACACATCCAATAAATTTCATTCCACTTCACGATTGTGCCAATACAACACAAGGCATCACACACTCCCTTCTATGGACACGTTAGCAGTTCACTTATGTGTTTTTGGACTGTGGGAGGAAACTGGAGAACCCAGACATGCAGACACAAGGAGTACACACCAAATTCTTCACAGAGAGTAACCTGAGGTTGGATTTGGACGTATTTACACCAACCTTCATTATCTATCTGCTGAAGACACACAAAAATGTCTGTACAGTGCATTTGCCTTCAGCACTTGTGTGTCCTTCACTGCTGTACTTTAAATAGAGTCTAGCTAATCTCATGTGTTTACATTCATTTGATCACCTGATCCACAGGCTTCGCAGAGGCATTACTTCTTTCACACAATGAGTATTAAATAGGCTCAAGGCAAATCTACATTCTGACACTAAGTAAACGTGATTATATGTTTAAAAATGTATGTTTGAAAACGATTATCCCATGTTTCTGTTTGAGAGAGTTTGTATCTTTCTGTAAGAAATCTTCTCAGAAACATTTCATCTTTTGATGGTGTTTGCAGGTTTTACTGTAGAGTCACCGTTATCTTACAGGAACTGCTTAATTTCACAACGTCACTGTGATCAGACTCCAAACTCCAACTAAAATTCATAAAACCCTTTTTAGCCATTTAGTCAGCATTAGTTGGCATCAGTTAGCTGGAACTTGAATTTGAAATGCTGGCTCATTAGGTGTTTACTGCGGAATAAACTGGAAACACAAGCTCTACTAGCAATCTATGCGTAGCTCTGGCATCCTGCAGGATTAGTTCAAGTTAGCACGAATAGCAGTGCTTGAATGCAGACAATTGGTATGGATTTGCAGAAACTCTGGCTAACTGCAAACAAAATGATTTATGTAATGTTAGCTCTTGCAGAACATTGAGCAATTATGCAGTTATGCAGTCTTTGTAAAGGTAAACAAACATTCTACTGCTGATAAGCTACGCTTAGGCAACACATTAAAGGGGCATCATCAGTACCGCTGGATATAATTTGTTATAACTAATCTAAATTTGCTAATTCGTGAATATTCTTTTTAGCCAATTGCATTTAATGAATGCAATGATGTGGAGGTGCCAACATCTAATATTTTATTCAGAATAGAACACAGATCACTGATCAAAAGTTTAAACTGAGAGAATGTATCATTTTAAGGGAAAAATGTGTTGTTTCAAAATTTCATGGCGTCAACAAATCCCCCAAAAGTTGGGACAAAGCCATTTTTTTACCACTGTGTGGCATCCCCCCCCCCCCCTTCTTACAACACTCAGACATCTGGGGACAGAGGAGACCAGTTTCTCAAGTTTAGAAATAGGAATGCTCTCCCGTTCATGTCTAATACAGGCCTCTAACTGTTCAATCGTCTTGGGCCTTCTTTGTCGCACCTTCCTCTTTATGATGCGCCAAATGTTCTCTACAGGTGAAAGATCTGGACTGCAGGCTGCCATTTCAGTGCCCGGATCCTTCTCCTACGTAGCCGTGATGTTGTGATTGCTGCAGAATGTGGTCTGGCATTATCTTGTTGAAAAATGCAGGGTCTTCCCTGAAAGAGATGACGTCTAGATGGGAGCATATGTTGTTCTAGAACCTGAACATAGTTCTCTGCATTAATGGTGCCTTTCCAGACATGCAAGCTGCCCATGCCACAAGCACTCATGCAACCTCATACCATCAGTGATGCAGGCTTCTGAACGGAGCGTTGATAACAACTTGGGTTATCCTTGTCCTCTCTGGTCCGGATGACGTGGGGTCCCAGTGTTCCATAAAGAACTTCAAATCGTGACTCATCTGAACACAGAACAGTCTTCCATTTTGCCACACTACATTTTATAAGACCCCTGGCCCAGTGCAAATGTCTGAGCTTGTGGAGCTTGCTTAGAAATGGCTTCCTCTTTGCACTGTAGAGTTTCAGCTGGCGACGGCGGATGGCACGGTGGATTGTTCATTGACAATGCTTTCTGGAAGTATTCCTGAGCCCATTCTGTTATTTCCTTGACAGTGGCATTCCTGTTTGAGGTGCAGTGATGTTTAAGGGCCCGGAGATCACGAGCATCCAGTAGAGTTTCACGGCCTTGACCCTTACACACAGCAATTGTTCCAGATTCTCTGAATCTTTTGATGATGTAATGCACGGTTGATGATGATAACTTAAAAGTATTTGCTATTTTACGCTGGGTAACACCATTCTGGAATCGCTGCACTATCTTTCTGCACAACAATGGTGGAATTGGTGATCCTCTTACCATCTTGGCTTCAGAGAGACACTGACACTCTGAGAAGCTCTTTTTATACCCAATCATGTTGTCAATTGACCTAATTAGTGTTAATTGGTCTTCCAGCTCTTCGCTATATGCTCCATTTCCTTTTTTCCAGCCACTTTTTTGGGATTTGTTGACACTGTGAAATTTTGAATCAACATATTTTTCCTTTAAAATGTTACATTTACTCAGATTAAACTTTTGATCTGTCATCTATGTTCTATTACAAATAAAATATTGACATTTGCCATCTCCACATCATTGCATTCAGTTTTTATTCACAATTTGTTTAGTGTCCCAAGTTCTTTGGAATCCGATTTGTATATATATATATTTATAAATAAATAAATAAATATATATAGAAAAAAAATATTAATGAGGATTTTGCATGGGATGAAACACAGATAATCATGAGCTCTTTCTAACTAAAGCACATGGGAAAATAAAATCCTTCATTGCTTGTTAGCTACTGTAACTGCCCCTGTAATCTGTGTCCACACAAAATTGAACAAACCTCATTGTTACCTACTGTCTGTGAGAAAAGTAAACACGATGATGTCTTTGTTACACAAAAGTTGGAAAGTTAGTGCCCCTGAATGTATAGGGCTGTGGGTCATTGTCACGGGTGGAGTCCCTAAGCCTTGAGACTGCAATGACAGAGATAAACAAGAGAGAGAGGGGGAGAGAGAGAGAGTGCACATGATAAGAACTGGGTGGATGATTGAGTACGCAATTATGCAAGAGCACATCTACAAATGCTCAGTAGATCACACATTTTTACAGTATTCCCAGTGATGAAAGGACTCCGCTTGTTAGCGTTTCTTGTGTAAACACATTTTGCCAAATCATGAGACGTCTGGCCAGAAGAGATAACAGATGATTTGTTAGGTGTGAGTACTGAAGCCCTAAATATTTGTGCTTATAAATATATACATTTTACAGTTTGTACTCAAGCTGAAAGCAAAAATGTGATCTTGAACCCGAAATATGTGTGTTTCACTGCACGGATTGGGTCAAATATGGAGAACTAATTCATATATGTGTGTAAGCACAGTGGCCAATGAAGTGATTCTGATTCTAATTCTCATTCTAAAAACAAACCCCACAAATATCTGAGGCTCTTAAGACTAATTTATATTACTTATATATATATATATATATATATATATATATATATATATTATATTAGTTATATATATATATATATATTATATTAGTTATATATATATATATATATATATATATATATATATATATATATATATATATATATATAACTCTCAGTGTAACTACTGAAAGGGTTAAAAAATACACTAAGACATTACTGTACATAACTGCCAGTGGGCATTAGTGCTGGTACACACATAAATATTATTCATTTATTCATTCATTGTCTAAAAGCGCTTATCCAGTTCAGGGTCACGGTGGGTCCGTAGCCCACCCAGAATCACTGGGCACAAGGCAGGAACAAGGCAGGGTTTTTGGACCATGGGAGGAAACTGGAACACCCGGAGGAAACCCACAGACACAGGGAGAACACAGCACACTCCTCACAGACAGTCACCCGGAGGAAACCCACACAGACACAGAGAACACACTACACTCACAGACAGTCACCCGGAGGAAACCCACACAGACACAGAGAGAACACACTACACTCCTCACAGACAGTCACCCAGAGGAAACACACAGACACAGGGAGAACACAGCACACTCCTCACAGACAGTCACCCGGAGGAAACCCACACAGACACAGAGAGAACACACTACACTCACAGACAGTCACCCGGAGGAAACCCACACAGACACAGAGAGAACACACTACACTCCTCACAGACAGTCACCCGGAGGAAACCCACACAGACACAGAGAGAACACACTACACTCCTCACAGACAGTCACCCAGAGCAAACCCACACAGACACAGAGAGAACACACTACACTCCTCACAGACAGTCACCTGGAGGAAACCTACACGGACACAGGGAGAACACACCACACTCCTCACAGACATTCACCCGGAGGAAACCTACACGGACACAGGAGAACAAAGCACACTCTTCACAGACACCTTCAGGTCCCTGGAGCTGTGACAGAGACACTACCTGCTGCATCACCGTGCTGCCCACATAAATACTAGACCAGTGTAATTATTTTTACAAGCGCAGATGCCCTAACACAGAACCATGCAGAACACCTGTATTTTTAGGAAAAACACATTCCTTGGAATTTTTTTTCCTGGAATAATAATAACTATAAAATGCTTCATAAAGAACTCTAAAGTGCCATCGTCATTGCCTCAGCACTAAATTTATCATTTTTATTATTCAACCACAGCATACTTGAAATAAGAAACCCAGACCAGAATGTTTACCTATTGTGTGTGTGTGTGTGTGTGTGTGTGTGTGCTATGCATGTCTGTCTCAACAAAACAAACCTTTCATTATTCTTTACTTTGTCACAGAAACCTGTAGTTCTCACACTGGTGAGATCCATCTTTCACAGAGTCACTCTGTGATAAAATTCCAGAAAGGTGTTAGACGAACTGTTCTTGTTTTACTATTATAACCTGCAGTGACACGTTGTGATGAGGTGAGGTGAGCCATGGGTGGTGTGTTCCTTGCCCTTTTAGCCGTCGTTAAAACCCACACTTCTGGTTGCGTCTGTTTAAGCTGTACCCAACCTACCTTTTGTTAATTTAGGCATGTGTTGCCTGATACTAGAGGAGAGGTTAGAAGGTCTAAAAGAGCCCTATGATTCACTGATTCACTGAATGGAGTGACACATGCTCAGGTTGGTTACTATCATAAAAAATAAAAAAAAATAAATGATAAATAAAGGGCGGCATGGTAGTGCAGCAGGTAGGTGTCACAGTCACACAGCTCCAGGGACCTGGAGGTTGTGCGTTCGATTCCCGCTCTGGGTGACTGTCTGTGAGGAGTGTGGTGTGTTCTCCCTGTGTCTGCATGGGTTTCCTCCGGGTGACTGTCTGTGAGGAGTGTGGTGTGTTCTCCCTGTGTCTGTGTGGGTTTCGTCCAGGTGACTGTCTGTGAGGAGTGTGGTGTGTTCTCCCTGTGTCTGTGTGGGTTTCCTCCGGGTGCTCCGGTTTCCTCCCACAGTCCAAAAACACACGTTGCAGGTGGATTGGTGACTCAAAAGTGTCCGTAGGTGTGAGTGTGTGAGTGAATGTGTGTGTGTGTGTGTGAGTGTTGCCCTGTGAAGGACTGGTGCCCCCTCCAGGGTGTATTCCCGCCTTGCGCCCAATGATTCCAGGTAGGCTCTGGACCCACTGCGACCCTGAATTGGATAAGGGTTACAGATAATGAATGGATGGATATAGTCAATTGAATTATGCTAATCACAGCTATGCTAATGACTACATAATCTATGAAAATGATGATGATTGTGTACAGGCTAAATTCAGATTATGTTGCTATACTGAAAAAAAGAAGAACATCTATAATAAGAACCCTCAGACTCTCTGTTTCTTTTAGGATGACTGAAGCAACACATATTCAACCCATATTTGAATGCTATTTATCAAATATCTCATTTCATTATTACATTATTGCTATCAGGACAACATAATATTTCTACAAAATGGCAGCTTTGTCGAAGGGAACAGGAGCAAGGGCACATCCTGGACTGGTTGCCAGTCAATCGCAGTGCACCACCCACCCACACACACACACACACACACCTATCTATCCACATACCAGCGTCTATTTGGACTGTAGTAGAACACTGGAACAAACCCGGGGAGAAAACACTCTCTCACAGACAGTGACCTGAGACTGAGATCAAACCCAGGATCCTGGAGCTGTGGCAGTAACGCAGATCTGCAATTAAAACTCACTGATCTATTCCCTTCCACAGCAATGGCTGGGCTCAGCCCTTTCACTAAAGTGGTCAGCGCTAAATAAATGCCTACAGCAAACAAGGTTTTCTTTGATCAGTTTGTGTTTGATAACGTGTGACACTTGCTCTAAAAGTTTTGATGTTGTTCCAAAAGTTGATCTATGCTATCTCATATTTTGCTAATTAGCATTCAAGGAAACTCCAATGTTTAACTGTACACTGTCTGTACATTATTATACACTAAAGTTACAGAGAGAGTGAACGTACTTTTAAAGGTACAACTATGGTTTTAAAGTCTAGTTGTATTCTTTAATAATACATTACTTTCCCTTCTCCAGAAGCAGAGGTGACCATTTGTAAGTTTTCATTACAGAACTGTGTAATATAATGAACATAGTATGAGTTCTGAAGATGAAATTAGGCGTATGATATCAACACAATTTTTAAATCCACAATTATAATAGAACAAAGTGCAATGATGTTCCCTAACTAAAGGTACTGAATATGTTGCCTTGAGGGTACCACGGGGACAGCAAAAGGTACCACCACAGTGAAGGAAGGAACAGTTATAATATGCTAATTGCTGCAATGCTAACTATTATCATGCTAGTTACCATGGAAAGCTTGATTTTTTGCAATTAATCTTGACTCAGGCCATGAAGTTACCAACTGAAAAATGAAGAGGTGATCATTTTGAATCACGTTTGCCACTCAAGATTAACGTAGAGGAATACTATTATCGTTGGGGTGTTTGTAGAAACACAATCAGGCCCTGACCTACGACTATATTTGGCTGTTTTTAAAGGAAACATGACTGGAATAATGAGTACTTTGTAGTCCCCGTGTATTCTCTTTGGATTCTTTTCTCCTGTAATGACTGGGTCATGATGACCTCTTTGCTTCTCATGCCTTGGTCAACCAGGAACGCGTCTCACACTGTCTTGGGCCTTGGAACTGCCCTAATGTTTGGGTGGGTGAGTGGATGCGTTGGTGGGGTGGGCTCTCTTTTCTAATCACTCTGTGCCACCTGGAGTGCCCATGTTTGGCCTAGATGATATGCCACTAATGCAGACTCTGAGTCTAAAGAAGCCATGGATCACTTTTAGTTTGGGTTTAGTGCTTTTATGGTAAGGTTCAGACTTGTATTGTATTATAAAAGATATGTGCATAATTTAGTTATGAAAATGAGAAATGTAAGTAGGCGCCTATATTGATGCTTAGAGCCTATGGCAGTTATATCCAACATTTTACTATGGGCCAGTGCTCATAAGAAACAAGTTTCAGTCCTTGCCACAGTTCCGATAAAAAAACTCACTCATTTCTTCAAGCAACTTCTAGACTTTAAAGCTGTGTTTGCAGCGTACGCCACACTGTACCCACACATTTAACCCACACAATGCCAACCTGTTCCAATACGGCTGGGTGGCGCTGTCACGACAATTGGAAGAACGTCCATAGCATTTTATTTTTGCGTTCATTTATGAGCTCAGCACTGACACCTGCTGGTGAAAGAGATTCCCAAACCTTGAAGAAAGGGCCCAGTTTAAGTTCATATACGAGTCAGATTTCAAAGCAAAAATGATTTGCAAAGACAGAGGATTTGGTTAAACATCATCTGATATCCACGGAGGGAAACATAAAGGATGTGTTCATTTCAACAGCTTTGTGGTCACAGTTGAATTCATTGTAAGCCACTGTAAGTGTCCGTAAGCAGGGATTGCATGCATGTCAACATCACTTCTGAGCCAGTATTTTGCGTGGGCACGCTGTGCCTCGGAACCAGATCCGCCTTTCGTCTGGCAGGAGGAGTTAGAACTTGTTTGCATTCGTGTCTTAATCATTTTCATGACCAGTGTTTTTCTTTCTAGTACCTGCTGGTCATTGCTGGCGATTCCCTGGAGAGCTGCAGTTCATTGGATCATGAATGTGATGACATTTGACGTGATATTTATGTCTTAAATATACATTCTGCTCCAAACGTGTTGCGCTGTCCAAAGACGAAGACTTTGATGTTCTCATTTCTCAGAAGAGGCATTTAGGTGGCATTTGTGAAGATGAAGTAGTGTACTGAGCTAATTCTGATTTATTTAGACACCAAGAAGGAGTTGGTTGTTTCTATAGTTTTTATATTGTTTTTTTTATTTATAACACTGGTTTAATAAATAACCTTGGCTCATTATTTAATGTATGATTTTGACATATACAGTATATTGCTGGTACTTTAAGCTGCTGTGCTTCAAGGTAAAATGTGTGTGTGTGTGTGTGTGTGTGTGTGTGTGTGTGTGTCATTATCTTTTACTATTGCCAGGCAACAGTATGTACACTACAACCACAGGTCACTCCCATTGCACATATACTTACACACACACACACACACACACACACACACACACACACACACACACACACACACACACACACACTCCTTGTTTGCTCAGAGAGTGTGTTATCATAAGTTAAAAGCAAATGCGCAAGGAATTTAAAAACCTTTAAAAACTTTTGTGCAAAACTTCTAGGATCATGCTGTGTGTCGGCTTAATGAAGCCTAAGGTTTAATGACACAGGGTTTAATCTTAATAAAATGACCTAATGACATCAGATCTGTCCCTCATTACTCACTAATGTGTGCACTAATCACTACACATGCTACTGACTGAAATTAAACAAATCAATGAAGGTCACAGGTTATAACAGGATGGATGTTTGTGTACAGCACTAGGACGGAGGGACAGAGAGTCTAATGACGGTCCAGTTCACGCTCGGTCAGCTGAGTGGAACCAATCCACCTCCTGTGAGTGACCCATCAGAAATAGCTTTGCACAGAGCTGATTGGAAATGTAGAGAGATGAGAGCAGCCACTCAGACAGTGCAAGAAAATGGCCCTCATTAAATATGTGTGTGTGTGTGTGTGTGTGTGTGTGTGTGTGTTTGTGTGTGTGTTTGTGTCTTTGTCAGACAATAACAGGCTCATTGTCGATAAGTGGCATTAGCAGAGAGTAGCTGCAAAATGCCCCAGTAAGAGAGAGAGAGA
The DNA here is from genome assembly GCF_029633855.1 of Hoplias malabaricus. NCBI lineage: Eukaryota > Metazoa > Chordata > Actinopteri > Characiformes > Erythrinidae > Hoplias > Hoplias malabaricus. The sequence continues at coordinate 3,915,253 of NC_089818.1, forward strand.
GAGAGAGAGAGAGAGAGAGAGAGAGAGAGAGAGAGAGTGGGAGAGAGAGAGAATGAGAGAGAGTGAGAGAGAGAGAGAGAGTGAGAGAGAGAGAGAATGAGAGAGAGAGAGAGAGTGAGAGAGAGAGAGAGAGAGAGAAAGAGAGAGAGTGAGTGAGAGAGAGAGTGAGAGTACTACAGCACTCCAGCAGCACTGCTGTGTCTAATCCACTCTTACCAGCGCAACACACACAACACACCACACCACATCATACCTACTCACATCATACCTACTGTGGTTGTCCTTTACGAGTCCTGACCGTTGAAGAACAGGGTAAAAGGAGGCATGCAGAGCAACAGATGGACTACAGTCTTTAACTGTAGAAATACAAAGTGCACCTCTATGGACAGTGGAGCTGAGAACATAGAGGATGTGGGTAGAATTTAATAATTTGTCATATATGTGATATTAATGTGACAGAAATGATTAAATACAGTCAAAGTATTTTAATATTAATAACTTCATCACAGAGGTCATGTAAAAAGTGGTATTCCAGTGGGTTCAGGCTCATTTCTGGGACATTTTTGTCCTGAAAATATAGAAAAACCAACACCCTAACACAGATGCATCCTCTCCACCCCCGGCCCGTCACCATCATCATCCTCCTTATCCTTCTCCTTTCTGTCCTTTCTCGCCCTCTTTTGAAATGGCTGACTGGATGCTGGTCGCCATGGCAACTGCATGTTCATGGTTTATCACCAAATGGAAATCCAGGCGATTCTGAGGCCACTGCTTATTCTGTCAACACAGCATTTCAGTCTGAAACAGATCAGACACAGGGCTGTGGGACACGTCTTTATTTTCACAATAGCCTCAGGGCGGATGCTTATCTCCAGCTCGGGTTAAACAGCGAACGTTACGCATATTATAACAAATCTACTTTCAGATATGAAAGGTTAGAAGGCTTGGAACATTTCTGTGAGGATTTGACGGCAGTAAGCCATGAAAACCTTGGTGAGGTCACCCACCGAATTCTAAAGGTACTGGATGGACCTCTGCCATTGCAGAGAACACAGTTCCACTACCCCACAGCCCCGTGTTCGGGGACTTTATACTTCTCCAATTGATGCTAGACTTGAACATTGACTCGATGCATGCACCTTGGCATCGCTGGTAGCGTCACAGACCCAGAACTCCGGGGTCCTGGGCCTTGGGTTTGACCCTTATCATGAGTCACTGTCTTTTGGAAGCTTGGTGTGATCTCCCTGTGTCTGCATGGGTTTCCCCGAGAGCTCAGGATTGGTTGTGAATGTGTGAGTGACTGTGTGAGTGTGTAATACCCTGCGATGGCCTGGATTCCAGGTGGACGAGGCAATAGAACGTCTCTTAACCTTTCTGGGGTTTGTGCTTTTGTGAACATATCCCATATAAACAGACAGGTATTATTCAGTGCGTTCTCTATCATTATGCATCATGCAGCCCACACTGTGTTAGTATGCAGAAAGCACAGTGCATTATATCACAGTGAAGAATACAGCTCATTATGTATTCCATCCATGATTTACATAAACGCGACGTGCCATTGCTCTCTCCATAAGGTCCTTGTTAATAATTCAGAGACTGTTTCATTTTAATGTGCTCTGCTTCTGGAAGTCTTCTCGCTCTGGATCACGCTGCATTTCTGTCCAGCTCTGTCTAGGCCCGGCAGCTTAAGATGTCCTGAAAAAAAAAAAAAGGGAGGAGTTTGAGCTGAGCTTGACCTAAATATCAGCATCACCAGCCTCCCTCACCCTCATTTCCACAAACACTCACACCATACTCTTCAGTACGGCTGGAAAACAAGCTGCGTTGCTTTATCTAGCAATATATATACATATACACGTACAGAATCTCATACATCCTGGCCACCAGATGTCAGTATACAAGCTTCACATCATAACCCTGAGAGGAAAGACACGGAAATGGCTGATTGCTCCGTGGAATATTCATTAAGCTCTTCATTCAGAGAGAAATCACGGCGCCGAGCCAGAGGCCCATTATTAATCAAATGATTTCCATTTGAACTTTAATGAAGTGGTGTCTTTATGAAGTTAATAAGGGCAGCCGTGGCCCTGCTTTAAAGAGGACCGACTTCATTAAGCGGAGACGTGTTAAATCAATTAAGAAAAGTGTAATGCACCACAGAATTGCGCATGGAGGAATAGTCCAGGTTTCCCAGCAACAGATTTACACATGCAGTCCGAGTCTAGAGCAGGGGGTGTCCAACTCATTTTCACAGAGGGCCACATCAGCGTAATGGTCGCCCTCAAAGGGCCAGATGTAACTGTGAGACCGTATAAATGTGACTAAATGTAATGTAGAATAAATGTAAGTGCTCTTTAATGTTAAATAACTCTGAATTTATTACTTATTCAACTTGTAAATATTTGCATAGATGTTTGCTTGTTGCTCTGTTAACAACATAAATCCTGTTAATTTGTGATGTTAAGAAACTCCATCAATCAACAATCAAACTATTATGACATTAACTAACTAAGCTAGCTTGCGTCGTTTTGGGCCGTAGCTCTCCCTTGAGGACATATTCTGCTGCGATCGCAGTTTGCCGTTTAATTCTTGTACAGTTTGTTGCTTTTCTTGAAGGCTAACTTTGGCATACTTAGCTCCGTGTGTGGTATCAAAGTCCAGATGTAAATTGCACTCCTTGACAACTGCCACCGCCTCATAACACAAAAGACATACCGATTTTTCTCCTTGAAGCACAAACATGTATTCGCCTTCCCATCTCTCTTCAAACTGTCTTCCATCGGCATCGATTTTTCTTTTCCAGGACATTTTGGGATCAATATTTGTAGCTATTTCTGAATTTCACTTGTTGAAAAAAATCACATTGAAGAGGATACACTGAAATCTAGTGGTGGAATGCTGTCACTTAACATAATCGGCATGCATTGTGGGAAACGTAGTTTAAGATCAATGCACGCTTTAGAATTAGTGGGGGAATAATTAATAATTAAGTCTAAAAGAGTGCATTGACCAGGCGGCAGGTAGGTGTCGCAGTCACACAGCTCCAGGGACCTGGAGGTTGTGGGTTCGATTCCCAATCTGGGTGACTGTCTGTGAGGAGTGTAGTGTGTTCTCCTTGTGTCTGCGTGGGTTTCCTCCGTGTGACTGTCTGTGAGGAGCGTGGTGTGTTCTCCCTGTGTCTGCGTGGGTTTCCTCCAGGTGCTCCGGTTTCCTCCCACAGTCCAAAAACACACGTTGGTAGGTGGATTGGCGACACAAAAGTGACCGTAGGTGTGTGTGTGTGAGTGAATGTGTGAGTGTGTGTGTGTCGCCCTGTGAAGGACTGGCGCCCCCTCCAGGGTGTATTCCCGCCTTGTGCCCAATGATTCCAGGTAGGCTCTGGACCCACCGCGACCTTGAATTGGATAAGCGCTTACAGATAATGAATGAATGAATGGAGTGCATTGACCATAAACTCCATTTCCAACAATTCATGCCGTTTATGTTACCCGTGAAGCCACGGCATTAAGCCACTAGATTGCAGTCAATCAGATCTTTTAAGCTCTTGTGGGCCACATCAAATGACACAGCGGGCCACATTAGGCCCACGGGCCTTGAGTTTGACACATGTGGTCTAGAGCAAGAGATCAAGTCAGTAACACACATGCAGATTATGTAATCCCTATCCAACTCACTTTCTGTGTCTATGCCCTTCTGTCTCTCTCTCTCTCTCTCTCTCTCTCTCTCTCTCTCTCTCTCTCTCTCTCTCTCTCACACACACACACACACACACACACACACACACACAATGGAAAAGACCCCCACGACATTTGTAAAAGCACTCCTGAATGCAAATGAGTGGTGTGAGCATGGTTGCCAGTTCCTATATTGCAATCCCTCCTGTTTTGCAGAGTTTAGCATTCTCACTTTAGGCACTATTTCTTTCTTTTAGCACGGTTCAGCTCGGCCCAACTCTAGAAGTGAAATGCACTCTTTTCCCTTGATCCCAAATGATATCTACCAGCCAAGAGATAGTTGGAGAGAGATTATAACTTGTTTCTATATTTTGGCCAGAGCTGAGCTGCAAGGTGAATGTAGCCAACAATGAAGCTTACGTAATGATCTTAGTACAGCTTTGACTTATGTAAGTCTTGTCCTGGTATGATGTTATCAATGAACTCATTTTAAGGCTATTCTACATAACACTACATTATTTACACATTACACAGCCATGGGAAATGTCCAGTGTTCCTCTCAGAACCGAAGAGAAGTTCACCTTTTACCAAAAAGATTATTAAAAACACATGATTCTTCTGCATTTTTGTGTGTGTAATGAAATAGTCAGTTGCCTTTTACAATGTGTTAATTACTTTATGAATGGACAAGCAGAAATTACTTTAAAAAAAAGTTATTGCTTTGCTAAGTTCTACACCAAGTTATAGACTGCTGTCTTTAACTTTCGTCTCCTGTAAAGTTACCATTTTGGAGATAGTAGCTTTTGTCCCAGTAGTGATGACATGTTCTGAAATAACTGCTCTTGCTGAGTGACTGAGGGAGTCAGCAGAGGGGAATGCACTTGAAGAAAATTTGATGGAGCCCCAGATGTGAAACTGAGTGATCTGAACTGACGCCAGCATCATAACAACAGATAACAACAACAGCAACAGCAGCTCAAGGGTTTAACCAAGCCTGTGCACAGACAAGCATCAAAACACTACAACACACTCACAACACACATACATAGCTTCAGGGATTTATTTTCATCAGACAAACATCAGTAAAACAACGACAAGACAGCATCAGGGCCCACTGTTATCAGATGTCCTACAGTACAGTCACTGATTTGCTTGTGATATTATTCAGACATCAAAGAGTTAATGATAAAAGTTCTCTAGTGTTGGCATGGCAACTGTTAAGGTGACTGATACTGCCACACTTTAAAAAAAATAAATAAATAAAATTACGATAAAATACTAGCAGCTGTGGTTGCCAGAATTTCAATGTAAAGTATACAGTCACTATTCATTCATTCATTATCTGTAACCGCTTATCCAATTCAGGGTTGCGGTGGGTCCGGAGCCCACCCGGAATCACTGGGCGCAAGGCTATAACACACCCTGGATGGGGCATACAGTCTCTATACAAAATATATTGTAGTAAACTTTATTGTAGTAAGCTATTGTCAATATTTATCACCACTCAAGCATTTATGGGATTAGATGGCATGCCAGTTATTGGCAACCTATGAAGGTGCAGGATCTAGAGGCCCAGCTGCAACATGTGTTGCATACCTGTATACCCCAACTGTATCCAGTCTAGAGACAGCCCAGTGTGATACTAGACCCTCCTTTCAATTTGTACAGTTTTCATATTTTATTTTAATTATTTTATTTATTTATTTGTCAGTACAGCTTCTGTAAATGCTCATATGAACCAACTTCAGGTTTTGCTAATTTAAGTACATGTAATTACATGAGTAAAAACTGAAGTTGGTACATATATGCATTTGCCAAAGCTGTGCTATCTTTTTTTCTGAATAACACACTCGTTACATGTGTCCTTAATGTTTAATAACACAGTTATTAAAGGCATTTAATATAAAGCGGGACCATATTTATTTGAGGGGTTGTAGTCCTCTCTAGAAATAATGCCAATGTCTTCATACGCCACCAGTGAATCTGACACTGCGTTGCTTATGGAAGAGATGAGTGCTATAAGAAGCCTACGGTTGTTAGTGTGACGTTCAGATAGAGAGTTGTGGTGTCTGTACACTGCCCACATGTGCCATGAACAGGAAATGTGCAATCTTAAAAACAGGAAAAAGGCGTAGACATGTGTCCCAAGCTGCTGTGGCTGAATGATGTGTCTCTACCCGCAGCACTGAGTAGTTTATATAAACAATGACATATCTAATAAAGTAGCACTTGGTGGGATATTGTTGCCAAAATGCATTTGCCTTCAGGAGCTTGGAGATGTTGTAATATGTCATTAAAGCTGGATATTTTCACTAAAACCACATCCCATTAAGCAGATTAAGCACTCGTTGTGGAAGCATCACGTAGAATGCACATACTTTGTCTAAACACGATTGATTTTAAATTGCTTTGTCGCAATTACATGCAATTTGCTGACATCAGAATCCATTTAGCTTCCTCTCAGTTTGCTTTCACTTATCAACTCTAGCATTAGCTTACTTTAGCACTCAGACTTTATATATATATATATATATATATATATATAATAAGCATGTAATAATCAATTGATACCTGTAAATAACATTGATTTAGGCCATGTTTCAGTTTTGACGCTTTTCTGAGGTACAACATTAAGCAAATAATCAGAGCCTCTCCATTTTCTCTTAAAACCAATAACTACAAACCATTTCCACTTGATTGTAAGTGATGAGAACCATGCACCATGGGAAACTGCGTAAACATAGAGATCAAAAGAGCATGGTTTCACAGCTCAAGATCATCACCAGAATACTGATTCATAACTAGATGTCAGGTTTCACATCAGTATCTCTTTCACTTTTCTAACCCTAGCCCCATTTTACCCTGTTCTCGAGGACCACCACAGAACAGACATTGCTTGGGTTGTGGTTGATTCTCTGCACCTCAGTGGCGCTGAGGTGATGGTGTTGGTGTTGGTGTGTTGTGTGTATATGAATGTGCGCAGTGTGGGAAAGTGTCCCTATAATGGTGTACTATAAGGGCTGAACACTTAAGTATTATTTTTGTTGTTTTAACACAATATAAATGAACAAATTAGATGCCTGCAGATTACTGTAAGCATGAATTAACTAGATAAAGTGTGTCCTACACATACAGGCTACTTATATTTCAAACAAAGCCATGCAAATATCTCAACACCACATTTAAGGACCACAGTCCATAAGGCATGAGTTATATTTCCATTTGTTAATAGTAAAAATGAATAAACATTGTTGCAGTTTTCTCCAGCAGAGCAACTTACTTTCGTTGTAAACTTAGTGGGGTTTTCAGACCATAACACTACAACATGTTGTGGCTGTCAGGTGGTTCAAAGTGTTAATTAGGGTGTCCTGGACCCCCGGGACCAAAGGGGAACCCCTGTATTTTCCACGTTCATTGTGTATATGCTGTACCTGCAATGAGTGCACTTTAAGGTAGAGAAAGTCACTAATGAAAGAATGTCTACAAACATTTGGACAGTGTATCAGGAGAAATGCTGGTGCAGATGGAATGTCAAGCCAAACAATGGTCACTGATGGTAAATAATGAAAAATACAGCAATTTGTTGGATGACTACTAATGTTTTTTGGCAAATCGCTAGAATTTCTAATTGAATCCTGTTATATATAAAACTCCTATAAAGCTTTAATCTTTAATAAGAGTGCTTGTTAAAGTATCCCTTGCTCTTCCAATGAACTACAGATCAACTTTCACTCTGGCACTGGTCAAAGACTTTGTTCATTTACTGAGCTCACTGATGCATTGGATGGTTTTTGGGTCAGATTCCGTGCTGAAATGTAGAGGCCTAGCTTCCTTTCACAAGACAACTGAAGTCATGTCTTTCAAGGCCACATTCAGTGCACACTATAATACTAATGATAACATGAAGGGAATGGAAGGCTTTGCAATGTGATCTGAAGCAGGCTCATAGGCAAAAGTCTAAATGAATAGCTTTACTTTCTGAGCTGGGACCTGGACTCAACAGTAACATAATCCACTCTACTATCCGATTATCTCAGGAGTGCTAACTCTGCTCCAAAACCTGGTACAATCCCAGCTTTACACTTTGATTTAAAGCTACTCACATACTCATGTTAAGCAGGGTGAAAAAGGGGCCACCACAAGGGGGCGACATTAGACATAAGAAAGTCATGAAGCATGTTTGATAGGAAGGTATTTACTGCAAATCATTCCATCTCCTGTTACAGTGTGTAGCTTATAGTCAAATACTAGAGCAAGTAAAAACGTATGTTGCTGTTAGACACCTGTGATTAACACCAAAGCATGGTTTGTGTGTTTAATGCCAGTGTACATTACCTAAGAACGTGGATCTAATTTTATTGCGGCTGTGACAAGGTCTCCAAAGTAAATAGTCATGACCTCGGCTTTGTGTCCTGGACATTAGGTAAGTGAGAGATGTGGTGTTTCTTGTTTGTGTAATGTTTTGCATATTCGCATACACTTGGAAGTGGCAGCCGCTGGGATGGACAGCTTGACCGCATGTTGCATGCCTGTGGTTCAGTCCTCATTGTTAACATCCTGCCCTCGCTGGTATTTATTTAAAATAACTCTAGTAGAGCAGACCACTGAATTGACATATGGAAATCAACTGATGGAGAAGCCACAGCATCAGTTCGATGACAGATATTTCATAATTAAAATGTACCTTTCATAATATACACATGATGTAATGATAAGCCATTGTGTCACAAGCGCTCCAACACAGACTGAGAATGAACTTTCCTGACCAATATTTCCTTGTCACACATCAAAAATAAACATAAACACACACAAATACACAAAATAACACCCCCCACAATGCATCCGAAAATCACAAGCTCCAAACAAGAGGAAAAAACAAAATGGAATAAATTCTGAAAATTACATAAAAACAGGACACGCTGTGCATGCTGGGAACTCCCCCACGAGTTCCAGCTCTTCCCAGTCTTTGGCCACTTCTACTACTGCCCATAATTGTTTGAAAATTTTGTGTTTTCTGGTGTATGAATTTTATAGAATATAAGCAAAGCACAAGTGTGTTTAACATGGGAATAATGTATTGTTTTCAGTAAAGAGATTAGTATTAAAAATTAATGTTTTGGCTGATATACTGTGTTTTATTCAGTATTTTACTCTTACAGTAACTGTATTCAACATTTTTGTTGAATTTTGTTTGACTTTATGGTCTTTTACTCTCATGGGTTGGCATTTTTTCCACTATGCAGTCTATGGATATTTTATTTTACATTGTGGTTTACATTTGACATGAAATAAATGCTACCCTTGGCATACTTAAGCTGTTAATGTTAATGTATCTTTTGTAACTGGTAACTATGTACTTAGTGTATGCATGATAAACACTCCCACACATGTTTGCACAGAAGCAGAATGCTCCAAATATACCTTGACTATTAATTATTTGACTAAAATGTCATTCCCAGAATTCATACCATTTGTACAATATATATATTGCATTTGTAAAATGTGTACTCTATATCAGCTCTAAAACTCCCCCTAACCCTAAACTTAACCCCAACCCCAGCCCTAAACTGAAATGTTACTCCAAAGATTAGAAACGACACTGTGTTGTGCTTGTGTAACACTTTAATAAAGAGATTACAGGACAGTTTCTGTAGCTTCTCTTTGGGGACAGTCTGAGTATATTTAGTGAAATAGTGCCACAAGAGCTCATTTAGTAATATAATATGTATAAATATTATAAAGATGACTCTCACAAGGTCATCCTTGTCCCAGAGGATGGAAAACTTCACTAGTAGGTGGTGTACATGCACTAAAATAGCATACACTGAAAGGGCACAATTTAAGAATCTCTCTCCCTCACTGAGGCTGAAAACTTGGAAGAACATCAAAAACTGACACTGTACTGCAGTTTTGCTTTGGTTCAAAGCAGATTTAAGCTCCATCTGGAGCAGAAAGATGAATTCAGGATAAACCCGGGCTAGAACTCTGAGAATAGAAATCAACAGCTGAAGAACCATAAGAACAGCACAACTGTTGCGTACTACTCTTCACAGGTAGTTTTAACATTAGCAGCATTTAAAGCCTTTATCTGTGGGCTTAGAAACAGCTTACTTAGTAAACAGTGTTTGGGGGAAAAAAACGAGCTTACAAGTGCTGCCGTGGAGTACCCACATCTTTTACAGCCCACTCAACAACTGCCATCATATAATCTTGGTTTTCAGGTGGGAAGGTGCCTGTAATTACAACTCAGGATGTCCTGCTTTGACCTAAATACAAAAATATACACTCAGGCGTCACTTACAAAGGGTTCTATTTTCTGCAACAAGCACCATTTACCAAGACACATACCACTAAAAAGTTAAAACACTTAAGGAACACAACGTTATGATGAAACAGTTTTACACTGATGCGCCATATTTATTACAGTGAGACCCTCGGGTCTGGGCAAACAACTATTCTAATGCTAACTTCTGCTAGCACCACTTTGTATAGCATGTTAGCACTAAGCTAACATTTGGTATGTTAATTGTCTTTTACTTGACAGTGGCAAAATAAACATGGTACTGTGTGTGTACAATATATAGCCAAACATGTGTAAACAGCTGACTAAACGCTTGAATAATACACACACATTCATCTGCTGTGAACACATTCTGAAGTGTGTTTCAGTTTGTTAACCAGCTGATAGAAACCAAAACTGGTCTGATTCCAAGTTGATTTCATTTTCAAACACTACAACCGTTTTATACTGAACAGTGCCCCAAACTACAAACGGTGAAGAAGAGAACACACTGAATCATCAACCTATGAAAGTGGGTCTATATTTATTTTATTATTATTATTATTAATATTTATTTAATTTAATTTTTTTTTTATTTGGTGGTAATATGTTGTCAATAAATATATTGACAATAAAATGAGAATATTTTAAAACCGGAAGAACTCAAATAAAATGTAGGTGTCTATAAAAAAGTTTACAAGGGCTCACATGTGGGTGAAGGTGGACTTTCCCTTTAAGGACGTCCTTATCTAGACATCTAGGGTTGATATAATGTTTTGACTTTGTGTGGGCGTATCTGAAGAGAGAGAGAGAGAGAGAGAGAGAGAGAGAGAGAGAGAGAGAGACAGAGAGAGAGAGAGACAGAGAGAGAGAGAGAGAGAGAGAGAGAGAGAGAGAGAGAGAGAGAGAGAGAGACAGAGAGAGAGAGAGAGAGAGAGAGAGAGAGAGAGAGAGAAAGAGAGTGTCACATCATTAGAATCTTATATAGCACCTACCTGCAGTTTATAACCCTGACACAGACGTGGGGGTCTATAAGGTCAATCTTTCTCTTACCACTCACTCCTTCTGTGCCCTTTCCATGTTTATCCCTGGCCTTTCTCCTCACTCTCTGAGACTCGACGGTTGTGTAATCGTCTTTATTCTCCCGAGACGCCCCCATGCCCCCTTGGGGTTTATTTATTTATTTGCATTGTTTTGAAGCCTAGCTCTAAATCTCATTGGTTATGTTTTATATCGTATTTGAAACCTATACTTTTTATATTGGTAGTATATCCTTATGCCCCATATCCCAGAGCCCAATGCTACCCATAGCAACTTTAGCAAGTTTAGCAGAGCTAGTGGAACACAGCAACAGGGGTTTTGGCTAAAGACTTAATATTCCTATACCAAGCTGGCACAAATAACTCTAGTCATTTTTCTTATTATTGATAATAAGTTATAACAAACAGGTACGCAGCAGGTAGTGTCACAGTCACACAGCTCCAAGGACCTGGAGGGTGTGGGTTCGAGTTCTGCTCCGGGTGACTGTCTGTGAGGAGTGTGGTGTGTTCTCCCTGTGTCTGTGTGGGTTTCCTCCAGGTGACTGTCTGTGAGGAGTGTGGTGTGTTCTCCCTGTGTCTGCGTGGGTTTCCTCCGGGTGACTGTCTGTGAGGAGTGTGGTGTGTTCTCCCTGTGTCTGTGTGGGTTTCCTCCGGGTGACTGTGTGTGAGGAGTGTGGTGTGTTCTCCCTCTGTCTGTGTGGGTTTCCTCCGGGTGACTGTGAGGAGTGTGGTGTGTTCTCTCTGTGTCTGCGTGGGTTTCCTCCGGGTGACTGTCTGTGAGGAGTGTGGTGTGTTCTCCCTGTGTCTGTGTGGGTTTCCTCCGGGTGACTGTGTGTGAGGAGTGTGGTGTGTTCTCCCTCTGTCTGTGTGGGTTTCCTCCGGGTGACTGTGAGGAGTGTGGTGTGTTCTCTCTGTGTCTGCGTGGGTTTCCTCCGGGTGACTGACTGTGAGGAGTGTGGTGTGTTCTCTCTGTGTCTGCGTGGGTTTCCTCCGGGTGACTGTGTGTGAGGAGTGTGGTGTGTTCTCCCTCTGTCTGTGTGGGTTTCCTCCGGGTGACTGTGAGGAGTGTGGTGTGTTCTCTCTGTGTCTGCGTGGGTTTCCTCCGGGTGACTGTCTGTGAGGAGTGTGGTGTGTTCTCCCTGTGTCTGCGTGGGTTTCCTCCGGGTGACTGTGTGTGAGGAGTGTGGTGTGTTCTCCCTCTGTCTGTGTGGGTTTCCTCCGGGTGACTGTGAGGAGTGTGGTGTGTTCTCTCTGTGTCTGCGTGGGTTTCCTCCGGGTGACTGTCTGTGAGGAGTGTGGTGTGTTCTCCCTGTGTCTGCATGGGTTTCCTCCGGGTGACTGTGTGTGAGGAGTGTGGTGTGTTCTCTCTGTGTCTGCGTGGGTTTCCTCCGGGTGACTGTCTGTGAGGAGTGTGGTGTGTTCTCTCTGTGTCTGCGTGGGTTTCCTCCGGGTGACTGTCTATGAGGATTGTGGCGTGTTCTCTCTGTGTCTGTGTGGGTTTCCTGAGCCGGATAAGGGTTACAGATAATGAATGAATGAATGAATTAATTAATTAATGTTTTATAACTGAAATAGTATGATCTTTCTAGATCAGTCCTATGGTAAATGGAGAGACACATGATGTAAAACAACAAGCAGTAATCTGTTAGAATGCTAACATGTGGGTGGTCAGAGTATAAGTGAATAAACTCGGGTCGGCAGGACAGTAGTGTGGAGAAAATGAATCCTAAACTGACATGGATATTCTTCTTCTTCTTCTTCTTGTAATCCTTACTCGCTCAGAAAGTCGTCCAAACAAGCAATTCACATTTTTTTGTTGTATTTTTATTCACTTGTCTTTAGCATAAATTGTGTTTTCAGTTACTTCTTATTCATACTGATAGCTAACATTAGGCCTTGAGTTAGCTCAGCTGAAGTCTTAGGCACTGGGAGAACACACAGTTGTATCTACCTAATCAGGCAGTATGTCATATTAGTGCATCCTGTTGTTCTATAGTCCGGCTGTTGCTCTGAATACTACAATGGTCAGGACCCTCACAGGGTCACCACAGAGCAGGCACGGGTTGGTGGTGGTGGTGCGTTGTGCTGGTATGAGTGGATCAGACACAGCAGTGCTGTGAAAGCTTTTAAAACTCAGTGTGACTGAACAGAGAATAGTCCAACAACCAAAAACATCCAGCCAACAGCATCCTGTGGGCAACGTCCTGTGTGTCCACTGATGAAGGATTAGTCAAAATAAAGCATCATTAGTGATGTCATAGCAAATATTATGAAAATATATCACAGATAAGACCTCTTCCCAGGGAAGTTATGTCAATAGTGACCAGCTGGTCACATCCCAGAACTGGATCAGATAAATACTGCTTGCCTTCACGTTAGAATCACATGTTTATACTGCCGCCTATTGGACTTGTGCCGTATTGCACCCAATTCACATTGTTCGACAGGATTAATTAAATCTAGGAGTAAATCCATGGCTCAGGTTTCTTTACTAACTTCTGACCTGGCTCCACCAATGTGGGCTTTATTGGGCCACTAATCTCATTATGTTACGACGTTAAAGGATCTGGCTCTCCCACAGTGGTCAGTGGGACCACAGCGTTGTTGAGGGTCAGACAAAAGCAGCAGGTAACCGGAGATGGCCATTAGATAATGAGCTTTATCTGAGGCCTGGAGAAAGCTGTGTTGTGTTTGAAAACACACCGTATAGATACAAAATGGCAAACTGCAGTACTCGAATATGACAGCTGTGGTGGTATTGATAATGAAACCTAATAAAATTTGGAGGAACATATGTGTAAAAAAAAAAAAAAAAAATATATATATATATATATATATATTAAAAGCACAAAATTATGCTAGATGCCAAGTGTGCACCCGAGGCCACAGTGGAGCGGTGGAACTGTGTTCTCTAAAGTGATGTATAGAACCATCCAGTACCTTTAGGATGACCTTGATTGGTGTTTGTGATCTAGAAAATGAATCATCCGAAGTCAGGGCCTGTCATCAGTGATTTCCGTGGCTGAATACCATCACATTTTTACAGAAATGTTTCAACATCTTATCAATAGTCTTCCTCAGAAGTGTAGAAGGCACATACACACGTTTTATTTTACAGGGTACAATACCTGACTTTGTTATTGCAGTAACAGCGCCCTCTGGCGATGAATGAATGACACTACAAGATGATTTTTAAACCACTTCCACGCTGTCAGCTCCTACCTCCAGAGACATGACATTTCCATTTTCTCCTCCACTGAAGAACACAAGCCCAGAAAGATGATATAACATCATTATTATGTGAGAGGATGGAGGCTTACACAACACGGTTTTGACTACGGAGCAAACAGAAGACAGATCCCCGCAGCATGATTTCTACCTTCTTCCGCTCTCCCTGCTCCTCAGAGAGAGGGGAACGTTGGGGAAGGCAGAGTGGCAGCTAAATTAGATCTGAGTTTGCCCATAGTCTCAACACATCTCGGATTTTCCTTCAAGGATAAACACTTCAAATTCAAGCCTTGCTCCTCTGTCTGAGAAATCATTATTCCCTACCTTCCATCTTCCAGCGCTGCCTCTAAAGCCTTCGCAGAAGAGTAGAGGCTGTTACTTCAGTGTGTTAACCCTGTTAACCCTTTAAACTTTTATGGTAATCGACTCCACCACTCGCTGCATAATTTACATATTTGTTACATAGTTATTACTCATTAGTTACTCATCTGTTTTGTTGTACGTTTAACAACAAACACAAATATTAAGATAATTAAGGAATCTGGAACACTTTCCTTGTGAATTGCTGACATTGTGAATAAGGCATTACTGTGCATATGTAATTACATATTTATTACTATATATTACATATGTATGACTATACAGCTGAAAAAAATAGGGTTGTGTATATGTGAGATACAGCTTCAGCTGAAATTGTAGAGAGGAATAGAGTGTTCTTGGATGTGTGTGTGAGTGTGTGTGTGTATGTGTGTGTGTGTGTGTGGTGAGGAACATAGTGCCACTTCACTAATCCTGAGACCTTGGTCCTACAAAGCTGCTACTAATGAGCACTAGGGCATTTGGAAAGTGTACAGATGAGGAATTTCAGAGAGAATTTTCTTTTTTTCCAAAGAAGCAGAAGCTCACAGCCCACTGCACTTTAAAATATCCAGTTATATATAAACATACAGCACCCAGCCAAAACATTAAAGGACCTTTCTTCTACATTCACTGTCTATTCTTTCAGCTCCACTGACCATACATGAGCTCTCTGTAGCTCCACAATTACAGAACACGGTCCATCTGTTGCTCTACGTATCATTTTAGACTCCCTTTCACAGTATTTGACACAGGACCCTCACAGAGAAGGTATGATGTTGGTGATGGTGGATCATCCTCAGTGGATCAGACACAGCAGTGTTGCTGGAGTTTATAAGCACTGTGCCCACACCCTCTAAAATATCAAAGCAATACTGCTGCGCCTCTTTAGTTACAGTTCTGCTGGTATTCATTAACCCTCTGCAGTGTGGATCCACTCAAGAACATGCAACACACTCAGGTCCCGGCTGGATTCCACACATTCCATTATTCAGTATGTCATGGAAATCTTTGCTGGACAGGTTTCTTTTCCTGTTTGTCAGCCATTCATCCAGTCATGCATCTGTCCAGGTGTCCGTCGCTCCATCCAGGTGTGTGTCCTGAAGCCTCTCCGGCCTTTTGTCCAACACCAAATAATTCAAAGCAGCCAGGCATGGACCGGACAGGTTCTTACATCTTGAATATGATGCGGTTAAAGGGCCCATATCATTGAGACGCAGTTGTTAAAGTTTTCTGTCGCAGAACATTGTTAGAAATGTCTAGTTTCACTTCCCAGTTTGTGCATGTGATACATGAGCTTATGTTTTTGTGATGTCAAAAAAGCCAATTCATTTACAAATATGTTTTTCAACCTATTGTTAATTCAGTTTTGAAATTTAGCACACTGGAGTTGCAATTAATGTCATATACAGACAGCTCTAGTTTCCTGGGTTTGGGGAATGATCCCTGCCTTGGGTTATGGCCTGTTACAGCGTTTACTGTGTTCACACTGTGTTTGTGTGGGTTTCTTCCCACAATTCAAAAACAAACGTCATTAGTTGTATTGACTGTGCAAATATGGACCTTCTAGTGCCCAGAGATTCCACTGTGATCCGAATGTTGAATGATCAGAAAATGAATAGATGAATGAATGAATGAGTGAATGGATGACACAATGAATATATTTTGGTTTATGGTTAATTCAATCATAAAATAACATCAGAAATAAAACCTGCCCGTACCACGGTCATCCACCAGGGGGCAGATGCAGCAAGCGAAAAGCGAGCTCACACTAAAGCAGCTCTTAATATGGAATTAAAGGCTCTCTCCCTATTACATTTTTAGAACTGCACCATAATCTCTCTTAATAGGGAGGGGACGGATTTAAGCACATTTCGAGTGAGTGGTGGTGGGGGAACGTGTGCAAAACTCCAGCTAAAGCTGCGATTCTGCTTGAGGGCTAATAATCACAGACGCGTGGCTTTTGGAGAGCTTGTTTATTCATGCTGTATTTCCAGGCTGTGTGGGTTATTAATAGGAGACCAGTATTGACCAGACTGGAGTGGCTATCAATAACTGGATACTTTGTTGTGGAATACGTAGAACGTGTGCGCAACGGTAGCTTGTGGACACTTGCTCATCTAACATTACTTCTAAAATTAAATTTGCTGTAATCCTGCTGTAACAGGGTACATTTCTGGGAGATTCAGCCACAGGAACACACTTTAGATCACGTATCGATATTGGCTGCTTAGATTCTGGATCACAGCTCCCCCCATTTCATACCAGATGTATTGAATAGCACTCCATTACTCCAGAGAACACAGTTCCAATGGTCCACAGCCCGTTGCTAGAGGACTAACATGCTGTTGTGGCATCCCTGCGGAAAAGAGGTTCTTAATGTTATGCTATTATGAATTAAAGCAACGCTAAGTAGAATTTTTACCTAAAAATTCCAGCTTCAAAATCATGGTGATGTTGCACTGAGCTGTAGTAAGGAGAATAGGGGCTCTGTTATTGCTACTTTGGGCTGAGCACTGCTGAAATTGCACTGTGTAACTTTTGGAAGAGAGTAGGAAACTACCCCCTTCTCCTTCCCCTTTCCCTTGATTTCAGCAGTGTGCTGTACATATTTACAAAAAAAAAAAACCCTGGGTGTTCCTTTAAGTATACCCTCCTATAGATGTGTGGTGGATGTTCATTGGATGTAGTTGTACATCTTCAGCCAATCAGGAAGCAGTGCTGATCCATTCTACTGATGGAATCTACAGAGTCTTTAATGGCCTGAGTGGGACTGTGCTTATTCCCAAAGGAAACAGCTCACCAGGCCCCTGTCAAAGTCAGGAGGTGTGTAAGAGCGAAGGGTTCACTGGAGCGTGGAGCATGTAGAGCAGAAATCAACACAGATCTGGAGCACAGCCTCGCTCTGTTCACATTTGGACGCATAATGAGTGTGTTTTATGCGTTAACTACATGTGGCGGGGGCTAAGGCTTCCCCCGAGACTGAAGTGGCAATGTTTATTAAATAAGAAAAGAATAAACCCTTCGCTTTAACAGCAATTTCATTCGCTTGGAGGTTTTAGTTCCTCCAGCTTTTAAACTGTGGAGATAAGACAATGCTTAAGAAACCATTTATCGTCGCTGTCAGGGCAGAGCCTTGTACCTCTATTTTAGTCCTTTTTCATCTGTTGATGGGATGAATAGGAATGTTTCAGAGGAATACAATCTATTAACATTAACTTACACTGAAAGAGACGGATGCTATTTTTTCACTTCTGTAACATCCAGACACAAGGTTTTTGTCGGAGACTGACGTTGTACAGGATTGTTTCCACAGGTTTTTCTGAATTTCTGAATAACGCTTTGGTGGTTGTGGTTGTGGTGGTTATGGTGGTGTTGGGGGATATTTTTACCCTCCTAACCAACCTGCTCTGCTGCTCCGGAGCATTCCATTTCTTTTGAATGATCCTTGATTTCAGCCTGGTTTCAAAGTGAATTTATTAAAAAAAAAGATAAAAAGGGTACCCAGGGTTTGTACAATGTGTAGTAATTATAGTTCACTCTCTGTGATCTCTGTGGTCTGCCCAGTATGAGAAATAAGTGTTTACTCTGCAGATGAACCTAACTCCAATCTGAAACACCAAATTTTAGAAGCAGCATTGATATGGATTTTCTTTTGCAATTCCACCTGTAAAATATTCTCCCACAACAGGTTACAGAGCTGTTTCTGTAGCTATTCTTCAGGTACATAGCAAACATTCATGCATTCATTATCTGTAACCCTTATCCAGTTCAGGGTCGCGGAATCATTGGGCGCAAGGTGGGAATACACCCTGGAGGGGGCGCCAGTCCTTCACAGGGCGACACACACACATACACCTACGGACACTTTTTTGAGTCGCCAATCCACCTACTAACGTGTGTTTTTGGACTGTGGGAGGAAACCGGAGCATCCGGAGGACACCCACACAGACACAGGGAGAACACACCACACTCCTCACAGACAGTCACCTGGAGGAAACCCACGCAGACACAGGGAGAACACACCACACTCCTCACAGACAGTCACCTGGAGGAAACCCACGCAGACACAGGGAGAACACACCACACTCCTCACAGACAGTCACCAGGAGGAAACCCACGCAGACACAGGGAAAACACACCACACTCCTCACAGACAGTCACCCGGAGGAAACCCACGCAGACACAGGGAGAACACACCACACTCCTCACAGACAGTCACCCGGAGGAAACCCACGCAGACACAGGGAGAACACACCACACTCCTCACAGATATCACCCGGAGGAAACCCACGCAGACACAGGGAGAACACACCACACTCCTCACAGACAGTCACCCGGACGAAACCCACGCAGACACAGGGAGAACACACCACACTCCTCACAGACAGTCACCCGGAGGAAACCCATGCAGACACAGGGAGAACACACCACACTCCTCACAGACAGTCACCCGGAGGAAACCCACACAGACACAGGGAGAACACACCACACTCCTCACAGACAGTCACCCGGAGGAAACCCACGCAGACACAGGGAGAACACACCACACTCCTCACAGACAGTCACCCGGTGGAAACCCACGCAGACACAGGGAGAACACACCACACTCCTCACAGACAGTCACCTGAGTCGAACCCACAACCTCCAGGTCCCTGGAGCTGTGTGACTACGACACTACCTGCTGCGCCACCGTGTCGCCCTACATAGCAAACAGTTAGAGTGAATTTAGGGAAACAGTGCCACCTCAGGATGGGAGCTTGAGCAGTCATTGTGATATATATATCTTTGAATATTTATTGGACATTTATTTGCACTGTGCGGAAAACAAGTCAAGCATCAAATTACAGTAGTTTCCGTTATTTTTACAGCCTTTTAGATTTTACATGGTTTCTTTTAATTTGTTTACATTTGCTTTTATTGTATTTCATTTTTATGTTTTGCTCGGTTTGTGGCCTATTTCATTATATATTTCTTAATAAATATGCTGGGTTTCACATGGTTTTGAGTAGACAATGTTGTGAGGTTCACACATCTGGCTTACAATTATGATCATTATCGTAAATTTAACGTGTTATTGCTTTCCGAATCTAAAACAGTGCAGTACTGTATTCCAATGTTGTGTAAAGAGATGGTTACTGTAAAAAACAGTAAAAACACTAAATGTTTTATTACAAAAGCGAATTTTATGTTTACAGCAGTTACCCCCCGATGGAAAACAGTGCTTCTGGTGTTAATTACTGTAATTTTATAGAGATTTTATCCCCCCAGAGTGTACAGAACTGATCATCCACTCCACCATTGGACTCAAATATTCAAATTACATTCAGTTTATATGCAGCCAGCATTCAGTTCATATTCAAATCAAATGCAAAATGCGTGCATCTTGAAATCTCAAATGCTTAAAAGCTTCCTTTTTCCTATTTTTATATATATATATTTCCTCCATACGTCAGTGTTGATATTCAGGATGTGCTCTTCCCTCCAGAGTCAAATCTACTCTGTTAATATGCCAACGGCCTGCTGCAGAGCTTTTGGAGATGACATATGTTGGCCTTTCAGCATTTTAAAACCATATTCCTGCATCACGCGAGAGCAAGCACCATGTTTTTCAAGCCAAACAGCTGTCCTTGGTCAGATGTGGAGCTTGGTCATTTGGGTGATGCTTTTAACTTGAATTTTAAAGGAGCCTTCAGCAGTTCAGAGCTTCTATACCTTATCTATTTTTATTTTTTTTTGGTATGTGGTCAACCTTGTGTAGGGGACCCACTCCATAGAGAATAAATTCATTGGTTCATTGGGCTACAAATCAGTCTCATGGATGTTGGACAAGAAACAATGTGAAAAAAATAAAAAATATATGTTTGGTGCTTAAATAAATTACAAAGCCAGGGCATTTCCCCACTGACTAGAGGTTTATAAAGCCCCCTGAACTGTGCATCAGCAGAACTGTGTTCTCCTTTGGAGCTGCTGTTGCTGTCCAGAACATATAATCAGACATCAATCTCTGACCTCAGTAATGCTCTTGTAGCTGAATGCCTTCATATCCTCACAATGTTCCAACATCTGGTGTAAAACTTTCCTAGAAGAGTATTAGCTGTTACCATAGTAACAGAGGAAACAAAGTTCTTATAAGCACCCTTGATTTTTAGAAGAAGCCCTGGATGCTGGATGCACCACTGAAATTAATACTCTGGCTCTAGTGAGGATGCCTGTATTGTTTGAGGGTGAGGAACTCTCTCCTAAATGATAAAGTAGTAGGATGTTGTAGTAGCTGCAGTGAAAGATGAATCACTGTGTAGGGCTTTCAGAGTGGACCAACCCACAGGGAGTCCCCTTTTAGAGACCACTCCATCTTCACATCCAGAACAATCCGAGACACTTTCACCACCTCCATGCCCAGGCCTCCCCTTCTTATGACATTTCTTTGTAAACTAAACAAACACAGACAAATACAAAGGCTAATAATAAGTGTTAATAACCATGGTTCGTTTATTTGACTGGGATAGAGTGAATCATTCTCTTGAATTGATTCCTTAAAATGAATCAATTCAAGTCAATGTCCAACTGAATTGTATTTTGTTTATATTACGAACACAATGTTAAAGTTCGTCTGACTGAGCATTGTAAACTTTTATTTTAACCCTTTAGATGAGTTACATTTACATTGTTAATCAATGTTTTTTGTAAACACATCAGGAAGTCAAACATCTTTCTTGTTTGTTTACTTTTTCCTAAGTTTTTAATCACAAATTGCAATTGCAGTTATTACACATATATTTGACTTTGTTGTTAACAGAATAACACATCTATTATCATGTAATTAAACTGAAGTTACACAATAATAGACAGTATTTTCCGATGTATTCTTTCTAAAGTATCATGAATATCTGACTCAGACATTTCACTCACTGAATCAAACAATTTCAAAAGATCAGGAGGAAATGAAGCCTACACAATGAGAACATGGTGAACATTAGAACTGCCTTCACTTAGTGACTGCAATGTTTACTCAGATTGGCCTTGACCTGTTTTTCACTTCTTCCTTTTGACTTCCTCAGGGTCAGAGAAGAAAACAGCCTCGACTGGAGAGTCACAGCTCTGAGTTTGCACCTGAGGATTCAGCTCAGCACATGAATTAGCTCATCACATTGA
Source organism: Hoplias malabaricus (assembly GCF_029633855.1). Classification (NCBI taxonomy): domain Eukaryota; kingdom Metazoa; phylum Chordata; class Actinopteri; order Characiformes; family Erythrinidae; genus Hoplias; species Hoplias malabaricus. The sequence goes on from NC_089818.1 coordinate 3,936,990, forward strand.
TAACAACGGTTGATGAGGCGAAGTAGGTGTTTTGCTGAGGGAACGTGCTGAATTCTGCACAACTGCAGTGGAACAGGGGTCAAAAGAGCAGACCCATGAATACAATATTGTACACGGTTTTATCAGTTGAGCAGTGCTACTTGTGTTTCATGCTGGAGCTACAAGGATCAAGGAACAACTAATAGCTAACTACTACAACAGCTACAACAGGGCAAGCATAGAAGCTCAGGCATGCCCAGCTTTTCCAGTGGGGAACCGTGTGTGTCCCCAGGCCAGCCAAGTATAGGCTGCCGTCAATCTGACGACCCCTCTTTCCATCACTCCTAAACAAGACCCCAGAGAACGTCCCCTAACCATTACAATGCCATCATGTACCGGGAGATAACCATGGCCTCAGACCTGAAAGATTATTGACAATTTAAAGCTTCAATAAAGTCTGATGTTATGGAATATCAAACATGTCGATAAATACCTAAATCATTTTGAATCCTCAAGGATTTCTTCCACATTCAATGACCAGAAATGGTCACTTAAGCTCTACATTGCTCATTAAAAGTTGCCTACCCTCCACCAAATGTTACATAGGACACTTTCTGCAGTGCTGAGCCCAGATTAGCAAGAACAACAACTCTAATCTCTCTATTGCGGGTCAGTGGAGCATCACAATTACTTAAAAGCTGTAACGTTAAGGCAAAAATACTATAGTGTTGCTTTAAAACCAATCATTTTCTTTCATTTTGCAGCAAAAATCTGTATTTTCCCTTTAGTTATTTTTATTTATTTGATTTAAAGTGCAATTTAAAAAAGCTGCACTTTGCAGTTTAGGACACAAAACCATGAGGAGTGGATCAATTGGCGTGGTTTAAAAGTTTGTAGTGCATCTTCTTTGCATAAACATGTATTAAATATAAAAATAAAAAATATATAAATTATTTTATTTTCATGAAATGTTATCAGTTTGGATATACAATGGTTTTCACATATGTGTCCTGTGACCAGGGGCTCTAGCCCCTGTACTGGACCTTCTCCAGTACATTACCCTCAGTTCGATTAGCCTGTTCATCCCATCTTACATGATTATCCTTCAAAGATATTAAGACTAGTAAATTATGCAGCAGACTGAACCTGACTGAACCCAAACTATAGTATTCATTATCTACAGCATGAATACACAGAAGGTCTGCATACATCATCATTATCACATTGTTTTCACCTGTATGTAATAAAAGCTAGAGATAAACATGGTCATTAACATGCACCACAAGGCCCCGTCAGAGATTTATGTATGTTTGCGAGTGTATTTTGATTTTATTCCAATGGATCCTCTACACAAATCATTATGCGGATGCTGTGAGCTATCGCACCCATTTATTTGCCATTAATTTCTGAGCTGATTGCTTTGCTAACAGCCCTGATCTAAAATCTGTACAATGGAGAATGAGACTCTGTATATTTATATGAAATGACTGAATGGATTTTAGCGAAGTGTGATATAATTTCTTAATCACTGCCTCAAAGCTGGTCTCTGAAATACTGATAAAAGAAACATGCTAATGAAGTAATTCATTTTATTTTTAATTGTACAGCCCCTTCTCAAATTTCAGGTATTTAAAGGTGAATAGCACAGATTTTTAATATTTCTACATTAAGAATTGTAAAAGCAAGCTCCTGTCCACTGGGGGTGCTGTTTCACTAAAGCCACACAAGCTCTCTGTTGTGTTGCCAGAAGAAAAATCGCATAAACAGTACAGTAGGGTTATGATTAGATTTAGTGGTAGATACAGGGTTATACAAAGGGCAATCTATAAGTTCTCGGTATAGGAAAGAACTAAAATAAATATGAAATATACTATATTTTTATTTTACCAAATAATCACACTTCTTTACATTTGTTTTATTTAGAGATTACCTTTTCACTTCCATGAAAAAAACACATTTACCTTTAACTGAAAATTCATCGTAAATTACTAGCATCAGATAATCACTTTCCAATGAGATGTTTCCTCATATTTGTTTGATCAGATAAATATCCCTCAGGGCTAAGTCTGGGCTGTAGAGTGGAGGACGAATGTCTTGGAATCCACAGTCATTCACAGCGGTGTGTTTCCTCAACATACTTGTGTTACAGATTGGTTTAGATTTCATAGAATTTGCAACAAAACTAATGATAGAAATTAGTTGATGATTTCTTTATATCTCTTCAGAAAGTGTCACTGCCTAGATCCATTTAAAAAGATCCTGCATGTTTAGTGGATTACATTTATACTGAGAACTTATTGAACACTCTCATATTTATTGTTAGGATTATGTTGCTATGGTAACGGTTATGGGTAGGGTTAGTATTATGGTTATGGTTATAGTAATGGTTTAGGTGTAAAGTCTGATTGTTTGTGTTGGGTAGGTATCAGAAATTCATGTGTACATCTATAAAGGGTAGATGGGCTTGAGAATGATCTTGTTATCAAATATGTACAAATTCACATTGAAATATATGTGGAATACAGTAGATAACTTTTAAGGTGTAGACTATTTTTAAGGTAACTTTACAACAACTCTGACCTGTGGTCATTCAGTTTCTCCAGACTTTGACCGTGCCCTGGCCTGGTCTGGAGAAAAGTTTGGGCAAGATGTTTTCATCTGGAAATTTGCTGACACACTCTACAGCGTGAGATCTCTGCTTTTTTTTTTTTTTTTTTTTGGTGCACAATTTCCAAGTCATCTTTAAGGCTAGCGGGGCACGTAATTAGCAATTACGGATGAGACAGATAAGTGAGTGCGATGACGGTTTCATTTCTCCGTCTGAAAGTCAACCCTGGAATTTAATTATTAATACATGGGCTTTAATTGAGCTTCTGTCTGAGTACATGCTCAAAGTAATTAAAATGTGACTGAGATATGCTTTAAAAGTTAATCAGAGAATCACTGCTCTGTTTAAAATTGTTCTATAAAAAAAAAAAGAAAAAAACCCAAGGAAGTTGATGGCAAGGGGTCTTGAAATTGATAAAGAAATGCCACAGCCATCAGTGAGGCCTGGGATTCCAATCTCAGCCTTTAAGCCATCCATCACATCCCCATGGCAAACATTTTATCTCCCTCGGTCGGTTCTGTAGATCCATTTAGTGGATGGTTTAAACTGAGTTTGATTAAACACTAGACCACGGGGCCAGGGTCCAGTCCTCCAGAGTCCACAGCCAGGCCACTTTGTTTAACAACTTCACCCTCCAACAATCACACATCCTCATCCATGGAGGGTGTACAATTCTGTCATTGCTCCCTAGTTTGAAAATCAAAAGTGCTGTGGATAATATATGGCCTTTTTGTCGCTAAGGTTGCCTTATCATGCAGTAAACATAGGGAACACAAATGACTCCTACATATTAATCTCTATCCTGAAAAATGAGGACTCATATATAGAACCCAATGTATTTATACAAATACACAATACACAAATGGCCCCTAATTACTGTTCCCTACTGTTTAAGGAAAAGACTACTATCAAAAGGCAGGCTGGTTTCAAGTGGAGTTTGTACATTTATTTGATTAAAAGACCTTTCCCAAATGTATATGTAGCAATTATATTTGTGGAACTCATAAAATCCTGGCAACCCAGTGAAAATATAAATAAATAATTAAAATAAATAAAATAAAATAAAAAAAAAGACTAACCCTAACCATAAACTTTACTCTGAACCTACTTCTAAGATCCACAAGTTTTGAAACAGCAGCCTTTTGTGCATTATGCTATTGCTAACAGCTAATCACAACTCAGAACCATTTTCAGAATTTTTTAATCATTTTGAGTTTGTGTAACACTCTCAAAAAGGTTTACGGCACTGTTTCCATAGCTCTTCTTCAGGTAGGCGACATAGCAGAGAGTTGGTATGGATTTAGTGAAGCAGCTCCTCCATTTGATGGGAACTCAATGAACGTAAAATCACTACAAAATATATAAAAAATTTACTTATTCGTGTAGGTCTGTCAGGAATCATGGAGAAGCGGACACACTTGCTAAAACACAGTATTTATTGAAACAACAGATGACAGAACAGAGATAGACAGACTCGAATTATTAGACAGAATACCTGGACAGAAGGAGACCTAGACAGAGACTTGAACAGAGAGATTGTACGGGAGTTAAACAAGGACCTGGAGAAGGAGAGCAAAACAGAGAACTGAACAGATACAAAGAGAGCTAGACTGAATAAATATACCAACAAACTTGAGACATGGGAAGCGATAGAAAACAAGGCAAGGGAACGAGCGACAGACAAGACAGACAGACTGCAGAGTACAAACAAAGGTGGAAACACAGAGACAAAGACTGGATAACAGCATGACTAAGGAAAACTAACAGAGGAAATGACATGACCTGGGAGTTGAAACAAAACGACAACATGAAACAACGGAGACAGACAGACCAGACTTAGCGACATCACAGAGTGACAAAGGAAGCAAAACAATACAACTAGACTTAGGAAAGGAAACAACAAGACTGGGAATTAGAACAAAACAATACAAATGACCTACAAGAGGAAGTGAGACAATGGGACTTAAATGCATAACACAGACAAGACACACCTGGAACAGATAATGAGGGTAATAAGACACGGACGAGGAGGAGGAGGAACAAAGACAGGACATGGGCGGAGACATGGAAAATAATGAACAGAGCCATGTGCTAAGTGAGCACATGGCAGGGACAACAGACAAGACAGAACAAGGGCGTGACAAGGTCTTGTTGCAGAGGTGTTCACCGGTTCACTATTCTAGACAAAGAAAGAACATTTTGTGGAACATGATTCAGGTAAATGATTTTGTAAACTAAATATTATGTGAATTTTTGCTTAGCATTAAAATATATTGCCAGATATTTTTGTGTATTAGTTAGAATTATTTGGATTTATAGTCTTACTTCCTATGTGCATACTCATCGATTCATTGCTGAGAAAGAGTCTGAAATGGATAGTTAAAGGAATCTATTGGAAAGCTCTAATAGAAAATACACATGGCCTGGCAAACAGCTGTTGGATATAAGCACTCAGTGCAGTGAAGTAGGTCTTAAATAATGCTCATTACCTTATCTGAATTCCATAGCGCAGTCCTATAAATGCAGCTAGCAACCTAACGCAAAAAACACTTATTGATTTTCACGTTGAACAAATGCACTGTTAAATTACAACAAAATGGAGAATGCTGGAATCTGCAGCTGGGGAATCCTGAGCATATAATTTCATTTTAAATGTTCATCGATATTACATCCCAACAGTGAAGCACTTATGATGCTCTCAAAGCAGGAATGTTATCATTTTTTTTACAGTGATGCACTTGAGCTCATTCTGACTGCACGAAGGGTCATGATACATATTCCTCCCACATGCATCCGTTAGCCTTGAATTTCAGTCTCGAAAACTAGACGATGAGAAGGAGCAGCCCTGATATCCACATTATTTTTTACATCATGATTTGTAAAGATTCATATTTCAGGTTCCAAGCTACAGAGGGTAGTGTGTTTCCAAATCCACGTGAGCTGTCTGTTACGTAACCAAAGAAGAGCTACAGAAACAGTGCTGTAAACTGTTGTGCTGTGTTGTACACTTTGGCTTAGAGTTAAGGGCACTTTTCCACTTCATGGTACCTATTCTACTTGACTCTACTCACTTTTTAGAGCCTTTTACCTGATTTGTTTTCCATTACCACAACTTCCCACAGCATGTTGAACCTAGATCCCAAGATTGGAGATCTTACAAATGCCTAACTTGTGCAGGATGATGGCACTTTGTTGTGATTGTTACGACCCAGTCTAGGGTTGAGCCGTAACAGAATGAGGTGATGTGTTGGATTAATATATGTGAAGGGAAGAACTGTAACAGATGTAAATGGTGAAACAAAAAGGACACAAACGGAAACACAGAATGAATAATGAATAGAATATATATTGTAAATGTGATATGTACAATGAAACCAAACACCAGTGAACTTCAGGATGGCCTTTAGCCGACAAAAACAAACTCGTAGTCGAAGTAGGAATGGATCAAAGTCAAAACCAGGCAAACAGAATTCAACATACACAACATAAATCACAGCACAAAACAAAGCTTCCTAACAGTGCACACAGAGACTTTATTTATTTAGTATTTATGATTCCCGCCGGGATGACGTAGACGAAACGTTGACAGACACAACACATGGACTGGATGAGGGACCGGACTCTGGACGATGAACAAATACACGAACTGGAATATGGAATGAACTCTAGACAGGGGAACAAACATGGACTGGAACAGATTGCAGAACCTATAAATTTACAGAGATAGTGAGAGAGAGAAAGAGAGAAAACACACACATACACAGCGCAGCGTAACATGATTGACAAGTCTCTCTGTCCAATCAGTGCTCTGCAATCTTCACATCAGGGTTAAGTGCCTACTCAGCAACTGAAAATTAAACGGTTCCAGGTACCATGCAACAAATTTAATAACTAATAGCAACTAATATAAAAAAAGCCAAAATGGCATGTAGAGCCAAGTCAAGTCGAGTAGGTACCATGCAGTGGAAAAGCACCATCACTGGTATAACATGGTGGAGTGACCCAAGCTGGAAGTTAAACCCTGACAATGCTTTGTACAAATAATACTAATTTAACTGAATAGGATATTTGTCAGTGTTGTGTAAAGCTTGTACCAAAGCGAGCGTAGAGGGTCCCTCATGGTGCACACTGGACTTTATCAGTATGCAAAGCAGCAAACTATCTGACTCCCCCCGCTGGGCCGGCGTTGTGCATCGCAGCTTATGAATCTGTAAGCATTTATATTGATCAGTGGAGGAAATTAGGATTCACAGCCAAGCAGACTGCAGGGGCTCTCTGAGGCCTTGTGTTATGCCTGCAGAAACCTGCTCTCTACAGGCTCATCCACCTCTCTCCAACTCCCTCTCTCCCACCAGCTCCCGACAGCCCCTTTCCAACTCCCTCCAGCTTCCCCTGCCTCCCTCCAGCTCCTTTTATTTCCCTCCAGCTCCCTCCTACTCGCCACCTTCATCCAGCTCCCTCTGCCTCCCTTCTGCTACCTCCAGCTCCGGAACAGAGACATAAGACGGAAAGCATAAAGCATCTGCCGCAGTGGACGAAGAGAAAAGCAGAGATCCTCCCCTCGGCCAGGCTGGAAAGGTCACCTTTCAATTGCTCTCCCTGTCATGGTTCAGCAGCACTCTGAGAATATCAGAGCTGTGAAGATCCCTGGACTAATGCCTCAGCCACACAGATGGCTTTAAAGCAATGTTAGGCTGAGGAGAATGTGGGAGACCCCACACATGCCAGATTTCACAGTCTTTTAGTCCTTGGCTGTCCTTCAGTCAGCAGAGTCCAGTGTAATGTTTCAGAGAACACTAACCAAGATCTTGTGATCTTTGTGATGATAGGGTCAATGCATTTGGAAGACTTAAGCAGTTTAGGTGAGTGCATGCTAAATATAAGTTAGTACACCGTTTTTGAGAACATTAAACAAACACTACACCATTTTTTTCTAACCTTCTGGAGCTAAGATGAAGGTTTCTGGGCAAGTGTAAGGTTAGGGTAAAAGGCAGGAATGGGGTGGATTTTTCACGTTGAGTAAATGTCAGAAATTTGAGTTTGATTTAGTTTAACCTTAGGGTTATATTTAGACTTAAGTTCAGAGTCAAGGTTAGGTGAATTTTTGACACAGATTGTTTGTAAAGCCAGACATTTCAGAGAACATCCACAAAATAAATTTAGTGCACATTTTATGAGTAGCATGTGCATTGATTTGTTCTGTTCTTGGTGATAATGAGGTATACCAGTGAGTTTTGGTTTTTGAATTAGATTAGATTGGATTAGTGTAACCTTCCTCTTGTGCTGGGGTCCTGACCGACCAGTTTTTAGGTTTTAAATGCATCCAAGTGCTCCACTTCTATTTCAACGAAATAATAATAATAATAAAAAAAATTAATACATTATAAAATGTTCTTGTTAAAATTATGGCTTTTCTGTTGAAAAATCAGAAAACTAACTTAAATCAGAAAACTAAAACAAGTGCCAAATCTGGACTCATAAACACACTGTACACCAACAGTCTACAGCTGGCTCCTCCTACAACCACTCGAGCTTCAGTTAGGGGCTTCTATCTTTGTCTGTTTCACAAAACAAGGAAAGACAGACATGTCCAGACATGTAAGGCCCAGTCAGTGTAGAGTTGGTGTTTTGTAGAGTTTACATCTCCAGTTTACAGTCTGCAGCAATGAACAATTAAAACCAATCCTTTCATGGAGAAGAAATACTAACAAGGTCAACAAGAGGGAAGAAACAAATAATTGGGGTCTTATGGCTGATTTAAGACACGGGTCAAAACCGACCCATTTACATAAGAGATGGTAACAGAAAGCTAACACAGGAGGAAGGTTAAAGATGGATTTTTATTTTCCACTTTTCCACAACATTTTAAACCTAAATGTGGTGTGAACAGAATAGGCTCAGAGAGAGAGAGAGAGAGAGAGAGAGAGAGAGAGAGAGAGAGAGAGAGAGAGAGAGCCAGCAGGGAAAAGAGACCTTGGTTGTTGGTTATTCTAAAATCTTTAGAATCTGCGGGAGCAATCCACAGATCAGTGTGGCTCAGTGGTCCTGCAGAGTCCTGCCCTTTACTACAGTCAAAGACAGGCAGAAGAACAAGAGAGAGGGAGAGAGAAAGCGCTGTTGGTCAGATCAAAGCCCTGGTGGACAGCTCTCATGCAGACAGGCCAGGGAGAAGGGGGTTTGCTGAACAAGAGCAGCAGCTTTGGAGGAAGATAAGATACAAACCACCATCAGAAAAGCAGCGGTGCGAGCCGACTCTGAGGGGGTCACACCGATCCATTACACCACACAAGCCAGTAATTAGCGTCAGGTTAGATTTTGGGAGACTATAGCTTATAAGGCTGATCTATAAGGCTCCCGTCTTAAGATCATTTATCTTAATGGACGGAAGGGGCTTCAGAGCAGACTGGGAGAAAAGCTTTGTGCTGAGTGACCTGACCTTTCTCTTTATTTTCCTCGATTTCTTTCCAAGAACCCTCACATTACACACCTAGCTATAGCAACATTTTTTAATTCATTAATTAATTCATTCATTCATTATCTGTAACCCTTATCCAGTTCAGGGTTGTGGTGGGTCCAGAGCCTACCTGGAATCATTAGGCGCAAGGTGGGAATACACCCTGGAGGGGGCGCCAGTCCTTCACAGGGCAACACAGACACACAGATACACATTCATTCACACACCCACACCTACGGACACTTTTGAGTCGCCAATCCACCTACCAACGTGTGTTTTTGGACTGTGGGAGGAAACCGGAGCACCAAGAGGAAACCCACGCAGACACAGAGAGAACACACCACACTCCTCACAGACAGTCACCCGGAGGAAACCCACGCAGACACAGGGAGAACACACCACACTCCTCACAGACAGTCACCCGGAGGAAACCCACGCAGACACAGGGAGAACACACCACACTCCTCACAGACAGTCACCCGGAGGAAACCCACACGGACACAGGGAGAACACACCAACTCTTCACAAACAGTCACCCGGAGGAAACCCACACCAGCACAGGAAGAGCATACCAACTGCTCACAGACAGTCACCCGGAGGAAACCCACACGGACACAGGGAGAACACACCAACTCCTCACAGACAGTCACCCGGAGCGGGAATCGAACCCACAACTTCCAGGCCCCTGGAGCTGTGTGACTGCGACACTACCTGCTGCACCACTGTTCCGCCCCACATTTTTGAATTATCATTTAGTAATAAGTAAGAAATTTATCACGTAATTTATAGGATGTTGATATAATTATCAATTTCCAGCTGCTTTTGAAGCATTTCCATTGGTTTATTCTTTCTGAAATGTGTACACAAAACATTGCAAAGTTACTGTGTTTCGAAGACACAGAGAAGTGACAGCAACTGCATAAAATGCAAATACACCTTTTGATTGGTCTGTTTCAGTCTTTGCCAATGCCATTCTTGAACATGTCCTTAGCTTTTTATTCATGTACTGAATAATAAAAAAAAGCCCTACATGGACTTCTGTGCGCTTGTTGCCAGGGGAAACCATCATGGTGAGTGATGCTGAATCTTGACAGTTTGCTTGAAGTGTTTGCTCACATGACTGCGATTCATTTGCATCTCCCAGAAAACAAATGTGCGAACAACAGCATCCTCACACCGACGCGAGTGTCCGTAAGTGTTAGGGCCATGAGCTGCGAGGGCGCCATGAGGCCACAGGTCTGTTATATAGGTCGAAATCTTCTATGATCTCACTCCGCACAATCAGCACATGAGAGCAGCATCTGTTCTGCAGGAATCCCTGATCCATCACTTACTGCAGGAGCTTAAAGGCTTTTAGACCAGGGCCCATGGACGTAGTGTTTGTTTGTGTGTGTGGGTGTGTTGGTTGTGGTGAGTGTGGGAGTTGGAGGTTAGTAATAGCAATACTATGTGGTCAACTGCACATTGCGCACCTAAACACAAGCATATTGTGTGTCCTGAGTGAAAGCGTAAAGTTGTAGATCACTTCAGAGGCCTAAAGAGGCTGGTACAAACATTACATATAATGCATATCAATTCATATATAATAATAATAATAAACATGAATTTATAAAAACCCTGAGTAACATATCGGTCTAGGCTTTGATCCCATCACCAGGAGATTGCAGTTTTGCAAGTGATGCTTCAGGCCTGGAGTCCAAAACTGCACTAATTGCCTTACACTCTCTTTGTAGGAAAGATGGCCCCATCACCCACCATCACTGCCCATGGTGCTAGCCAGTAGGGGTATTTCTCAGCCGATGCGACAGATCTGGGCTATTTGCATTCTCCAAAGATTATCAGATATTAATTTTGAAATAGGCACGGTGGTGCAGCAGGTAGTGTTGCAGTCACACAGTTCCAGGGACCTGGAGGTTGTGGGTTCGATTCCCACTCCGAGTGACTGTCTGTGAGGAGTGTGGTGTTGTCCCTGTGTCTGTGTGGGTTTCCTCCGGGTGACTGTCTGTGAGGAGTGTGGTGTGTTCTCTCTGTGTCTGCATGGGTTTCCTCCGGGTGACTGTCTGTGAGGAGTGTGGTGTGTTCTCTCTGTGTCTGCATGGGTTTCCTCTGGGTGACTGTCTGTGAGGAGTGTGGTGTGTTCTCTCTGTGTCTGCGTGGGTTTCCTCCGAGTGACTGTCTGCAAGGAGTGTGGTGTGTTCTCTCTGTGTCTGCTTGGGTTTCCTCCGGGCGACTGTCTGTGAGGAGTATGGTGTGTTCTCCCCGTGTCTGCATGGATTTCCTCTGGGTGACTGTCTGTGAGGAGTGTGGTGTGTTCTCTCTGTGTCTGCGTGGGTTTCCTCCGGGTGACTGTCTGTGAGGAGTGTGGTGTGTTCTCTCTGTGTCTGCATGGGTTTCCTCCGGGTGACTGTCTGCAAGAAGTGTGGTGTGTTCTCCCTGTGTCTGCTTGGGTTTCCTCCGGGTGACTGTCTTTGAGGAGTGTGGTGTGTTCTCCCTGTGTCTGCGTGGGTTTCCTCTGGGTGACTGTCTGTGAGGAGTGTGGTGCGTTCTCCCTGTGTCTGCGTGGGTTTCCTCCGGGTGACTGTCTTTGAGGAGTGTGGTGTGTTCTCCCTGTGTCTGCATGGGTTTCCTCCGGGTGACTGTCTGTGAGGAGTGTGGTGTGTTCTCTCTGTGTCTGCATGGGTTTCCTCCGGGTGACTGTCTGCAAGAAGTGTGGTGTGTTCTCTCTGTGTCTGCTTGGGTTTCCTCCGGGTGACTGTCTTTGAGGAGTGTGGTGTGTTCTCCCTGTGTCTGCGTGGGTTTCCTCCGGGTGACTGTCTGTGAGGAGTGTGGTGTGTTCTCCCCGTGTCTGCGTGGGTTTCCTCCGGGTGACTGTCTGTGAGGAGTGTGGTGTGTTCTCTCTGTGTCTGCGTGGGTTTATTCCGGGTGACTGTCTGTGAGGAGTGTGGTGTGTTCTCTCTGTGTCTGCGTGGGTTTCCGCCGGGTGACTGTGAGGAGTGTGGTGTGTTCTCCCTGTGTCTGCATGGGTTTCCTCCAGGTGACTGTCTGTGAGGAGTGTGGTGTGTTCTCCCTGTATCTGTGTGGGTTTCCTCCGGGTGCTCCGGTTTCCTCCCACAGTCCAAAAACACACGTTGGTAGATGGATTGGCAACTCAAAAGTGTCCATAGGTGTGAGTGTGTGAGTGAATGTGTTAATGTGTGTGTGTTGCCCTGTGAAGGACTGGTGCCCCCTCCAGGGTGTATTCCCACCTTGTGTCCAATGATTCCAGGTAGGCTCTGGACCGATTGCGACCCTGAACTGGATAAGCGCTTATAGATGATGAATGAATGAATGAATAAATTTTGAAATGGCTGTTCAAAAAAGAAGCTGTGTGCTGTCCCAGAAAGTCACACTCCTGAGGCTGGTGGCACTGTGTGCGTTCAGGGAGAGGTTCAATAAAAGTGTGGAATTGGTGATAGGAATAAACAAAATTAACAAATAAATACATAAAACATCTATCTAAATCTAAAAACATTAATATTAAAGCCACATTTCCAATGGCATTGTGAATGAAACTGGTCGTTCTGAACAGGGCTGATCCTTGTTTTATTTTGACCAAAACTCACAACAAAGTATCTAAATAAAACCCCAGGGAAGTGTGTAATCTCATTGAAAAGTGGTATAATATGCCCCCTTTACATTTAGTGATGCTATGAAACACTTTATGTTGAAAAGTCAGTCAGACTGCATTGTAAAGCTCAAAGGAAGAGAGATTCGTGCTCCGACTGGCTTATAGCTTGTATTAGTTCACATTTTGTCCCCATAGCTGCCTCACATCCGTGTACGGAGTGGATATAAGGTGGCAGAAGAAAAAGCTGCAGGTAAAACGGCAGGTTTGTTGACTCTTATCTGGAGACAGAGGAGATAGAGAAGCATGTTTCCCCCCAGGACACTATCTGTGATTTCTCAGTGACATTCAAACCTCAGCCGCTCTGGTTCCGATTTGGGATTCACCAATGACCCGCTCGCTTAGAAGTGAATGGCATTTAAATGCTTTTATCTGTGTAATGCAGCGCATCTCTCCAAATATCAGGAAAAGGCAAAGGAATAAAAGGCAGAAATAAGAAAGAAAGGAAGGAGGAAGTGTAAAGCTACCTTCTGAAGGTGAAGTGGATTTATTTTCATTACATGAATGTTTCCCAAAATGTTTCCATTTCTGATATAGCAGGTCAAAACCTAGTCCAGTGCGACTGAATACATTGAGTGTGTGCTCTAATCAATCATACAAAGGTTTAAAAGCAGTTAATCCGTGTTGTTTGCCAGGAGTAAAATCACTTTGGCTTGAAACAAAAAGAAGAAAATAAGAAATGATTATAATATCACTGTCAGAACCAAACCTTGTAACTTTTGGAAATTCCTCACATTATTTGAAACTGACACCTTAGGTTTACTCTGTGTCAATGTTTAATAATGAACAGACAAATAGAAATGGTTCAAAATTATATCTTGTCCAGTAAATATATGCAGTTTGTTAGATATAGACTGAACTTTTTCTAAATAAAAACACAGCCCTCACAGATCATTCAATGAACATTAAAATGCTTTGAAATGTCCTGACACATTGAAACATTTTTGACATTTTGTAATATAAAAGCACCTCAGCCAATCCCAATGTTCTATGAGCCTTTGATTTTTTTCTTCTCCTCTGAGAAATGTTTGGACAAATAGAATCTGAAAGAAGGGTGGCATGGTGGTGCAGCAGGTAATGTCACAGTAATACAGCTCCAAGGACCTGGAGGTTGTGGGTTCGATTCCCACTTCGGGTGACTGTCTGTGAGGAGTGTGGTGTGTTCTCTCTGTGTCTGCGTGGGTTTCCTCCGGGTGACTGTCTGTGAGGAGTGTGGTGTGTTCTCTCTGTGTCTGCGTGGGTTTCCTCCGGGTGACTGTCTGTGAGGAGTGTGGTGCGTTCTCCCTGTGTCTGCGTGGGTTTCCTCCGGGTGACTGTCTGTGAGGAGTGTGGTGCGTTCTCCTTGTGTCTGCATGGGTTTCCTCCGGGTGACTGTCTGTGAGGAATTTGGTGTGTTCTCCCTGTGTCTGCGTGGGTTTCCTCTGGGTGACTGTCTGTGAGGAGTGTGGTGTGTTCTCCCTGTGTCTGCGTGGGTTTCCTCCGTGTGACTGTCTGTGAGGAGTGTGGTGTGTTCTCCCTGTGTCTGCGTGGGTTTCCTCCGGGTGACTGTCTGTGAGGAGTGTGGTGCGTTCTCCCTGTGTCTGAATGGGTTTCCTCCGGGTGACTGTCTGTGAGGAGTGTGGTGTGTTCTCCCTGTGTCTGCATGGGTTTCCTCCGGGTGACTGTCTGTGAGGAGTGTGGTGTGTTCTCTCTGTGTCTGCTTGGGTTTCCTCCGGGTGACTGTCTTTGAGGAGTGTCGTGTGTTCTCCCTGTGTCTGCGTGGGTTTCCTCCGGGTGACTGTCTGTGAGGAGTGTGGTGTATTCTCCCTGTGTCTGCATGGGTTTCCTCCGGGTGACTGTCTGTGAGGAGTGTGGTGTGTTCTCTCTTTGTCTGCGTGGGTTTCCTCCAGGTGACTGTCTGTGAGTAGTGTGGTGTGTTCTCCCTGTGTCTGTGTGGGTTTCCTCTGGGTGACTGTCTGTGAGGAGTTGATGTGTTCTCCCTGTGTCTGCATGGGTTTCCTCCGGGTCCTTCTCCCACAGTCCAAAAACACACGTTGGTAGGTTGATTGGCGACTCAAAAGTGTCCGTAGGTGTGAGTGTGTGAGTGAATGTGTGAATGTGTGTGTTGCCCTGTGAAGGACTGGCGCCCACTCCAGGGTGTATTCCCGCCTTACGCCCAATGATTCCAGGTAGGCTCTGGACCCACCGCAACCCTGAACAGAATAAGGGTTACAGATAATGGATGTACACTGTAAAAAGTGGGACTGGGTAAATTAATATTTAGTTAAAAACTAATAGTAACTTGAACTTAATAAAAAGACTTCATGTAGTTTGAAATAAAATTGAGCTAAATTCAACAAATTTGAACAAAGTATTAATTGAAATTTACACCATTTTGGCTAAATAAAATTAGCTGTGATATGTTGAATAGAATTTATTCATATTTTATGAGTAACAACAAAGATCCAGAAAATGCAATAGATTTTACTCATTGGGAGGTCTTTAATTTTAATCATCATACACTTCCGCCCAACGCATTTTGAAACTCGTGGACACCAGCATTGTTGGGTTCTGAACGTCCCAAAGTGAACAGCTTTTAAATTATTAACAGCAAAAGAACAATTGTTATCTAAATTTGTGTATTTAGTTTGAGGCGCTCTTAAATGTGGGGAAACGCAGTTCTAAGCTCCGGATTTTTAAGGTGGATCGGTGTGTTTGAGGGGGGGGGGGGGGGGGGGAACATAGTTGTTTGTATGTGGATGAAGTTTAACTTGTCTGTAAGTTTTTAATTCACTGATTGAATTCCCAGAGACACTCATTTGTAACTCGAGGTGTTTAGTTTGTAGCACTGTCGCTAATGCAGTTAGCTGTCTCCGGAGTTTGGAGGCATTTCCACCTTAACAGATCCGAAACCGCAAAACCATGGAGCAGGAACAGAGTAATCCTCATTTCTGTTCGTTGTTTTCAACGTTTGGAGTTCTTTTCTCTGTCTAAAACAACACCAGATGCCTCTGCTATGTGCAGGGAGAGAGAGACCTAGCGGGTAACTGAGGCGGTTTATTTACAAACACTGGTGCTTCGTAAAGACCGGTTTCGAGCACAGACTGCAGAGTTAGCTGAGGGTGAGGAACAACGTTTGATTAAAAAACAAAGTGTTTTTGTGATTACAATCCTGAATTACGGTTTTAAGAAGCTGATGTTGTGCTTTCTGTAGTTTGCATGTCGTTTCATGTGTCTGTTGACGGTATAATGAAGCCATGACAGGACGCTCAGTCTCTGTGAGAGTCTACTTTCAAACGGTCATTGCAGCTCTAGCGCACTCTCACTTCATACACAGAGCTGCGTTTGAACACAGAGTTCAGCAGATTAGAGCACACCATGAAATCAGAGGCAATGATTCGTCTGTTTACTAAACATTTAACAGTTTACGTATTATGTTAGCATTCCATACTCAGTATATCAAAATGC
This sequence comes from Hoplias malabaricus, assembly GCF_029633855.1. Lineage (NCBI taxonomy): Eukaryota > Metazoa > Chordata > Actinopteri > Characiformes > Erythrinidae > Hoplias > Hoplias malabaricus. The sequence goes on from NC_089818.1 coordinate 3,953,142, forward strand.
ATGTTTTCATAATATTGTGTAGGAACACCTAGCTACATTTGTTTTTATTTTTAATCTCTTTGGTTTTCTGCTAAGTTTTTTTTAATCCATTTCCCAATCGCATTTTTCTCTTTTCGCGCCATATACCCGATGGTTTCTGTTAAAGTAGACCATTCAGATCACTCTGAATTTTTACTGCTGTGTTATTTCTGTGTCAGAAACGGTGTTATATTCACAGTTTATTTGCACTAATTTGTGTTTCGGGTTTTTGTAGCGTTCGAAAACAGGCTGTAGCCGATATGGCTCGCAGTTTACTTTTTTCTGTGAATCTGAATCGTAAAACTAAATTCGAGCGTGACTTGAGGGCACTACTATAAACAATATAATTAGTACTTATTAAAAACAAGAAAAATTCCAATTCCAATCGTTTCTATACAATTTTATGACCTGTCTTTGCTCTCTGTCTACAGTCTGGTTTAAATGATTTGACTGTACAGCAAGGTTATATATGTTTATATTTTATGTACCTAATGTATTTCAAATACAAGATATCATATTTTGTTAACAATTATACCCAGTCAATCTAATTAGGACTCAGGACGCACCTGCAAATAGATGAATAGAAAAGACCAACACTAAAACATTACACTTGCTTATGAAGTTAAAGCTAATATTCATCTATTTGCAGGTGCATGCTGAATCCTAATTAAACTGATCTGGTGTAAGATGAGTGCAGTCTCAAAACATTGTTGAGATTTAAGTGCACCAACAAGTTTTGACCTTGCATCACATTCCAAAATATATTCTGCCTGTGATCCTTGATGTAGTTGTATCAATTTTCAATGTTTGTATGAATAAATGTTTACCTGGTATCATTTTTATGCACATTGACCTGTTGACTCGAACATGGCACAAAAAGGACATATTAAGTAGATTTAACATAAAAAAATTATGGCAACAAAGTGACACGTGATATTATTGAATAGATGTAAAGTTACTATAATTAGTGAATAGAAACAAGCTTTCTCCAGAAACCTAGTACAGGCTACTCAATTTTTGCCAGATATTTAGTAAATGTAAATCAATACTTGCAAGATATTTAGTAAATATTAATTAAGTTTTCTCAGGTAAATTGTCCTTTCCTTGTGAAATTAAGTTGTATTTACTCAATATTTTTGAGCTATATTAATTCATATTTAGGCATGTTATTACTAAATCCAACACATTTTAACTGTGCATTTTATTAACATTTCCATAATCTTCTTGCTTAAATTTAGTTAATTTATTCAATGAATGTTACTTAAAAGTTGGAAAATTAGAATCTACTCATTAATATTACGTGTCACTTTGTTGCCATAATTTTTTTAAGTAACTAATAGGTCACATTTTTTACAGTGGGATGGTATCTGAAAGATAATTATATTGGTTGTTTTGAGTACGTAAGTCATTATACATTTAATGATTTAAGGATAACCCATTTTTAAGGGAATTAACCAGTGAGAGCCAGATCTACAGCGATTTTACCAAACCCAGCTTTACCAGAAAGTAGGAAATAGTTCCCCCACATGTCTGCGTCAAGCTCTTCTGCCTCTAAAGGGAGAAATGCACATGCAGGGTTTAGAGTTATGCTTAGAGTCAGGCTTGAGGTTAGACTTAAGGTTAAGGGTAATATTGTCACACTGGGCACAGTTCATGAAGTAGCACGTGTATCCACAAAAGGTAATTATATTTCATACATAATTTATAAATCCTAGGAATGGCCTTTTAGGCAAATATGAACAAATTAAGCTTGAGACCATGCTGCACTACAATGCAGCCCAGAGCCTATACCCAACCCTGCACATAGCCCTAACCTAACATTACCTCAACACTTAACCTTACCACTACACATCACTCAAAGCACATCACTCTAAACACTTCATCATGTGGCTAGTAGTTAGGGTCGCATATGCATTTAATTTGTATCCATCCATTCATCCATCCATCCATTATCCATCCATTATCCACCGCTTATCCGGATCTGGGTCGCGGGGGAAGCAGTCGGAGCAAAGAAACCCAGACCTCCCTCTCCCCAGCCACTGTCTCCAGTTCCTCCAGGGGTATACCGAGGTGTTCCCAGGCCAGTTGAGACATATAGTCTCTTCAGCATGTTCTTGGTTTGCCCCGGGGCCTCCTCCCCGTTGGACATGCCCGGAACACCTCACCAGGAAGGCGTCCAGGAGGCATCCGAACCAGATGCCCATTTAATTTGTAATGGCACCAAAACATAACATGGTGGTGCAAGTTGGCAAACATGTATCATATTTTCTAGGCGTGACATTTTTTTATCAGCTCTTTTTTAATCCTGTTGCTTTTGGTATTAGTCAGTCAAATTTTAGGACTGGAGCTGTGTTTTATAACACATATTTTAATATTTCCCCTCCATCATGGCACATTACAACAGATTACACGGCTCTATCCTCACTTGCCTTTTACTGAAAGTACTTTAATTACTCCCTTGTGGTACTCCAAATATGGAGCACAAAATAAGTAGTGCCTGGAAGTGGGTTTGACTGCTGTGAATTTCAGTGAAGACGGACGTCTGCGGCACTCCATCCATCCATTATCTGTAACCGCTTATCCAATTTTAGGGTCGCGGGGGGTCCAGAGCCTACCTGGAATCATCGGGCGCAAGGCAGGAATACACCCTGGAGGGGACGCCAGTCCTTCACAGGGCAACACAGACACACACACATTCACTCACACCTACGGACACTTTCGAGTCTCCAATCCACCTGCAACATGTGTTTTTGGACTGTGGGAGGAAACCGGAGTACCCGGAGGAAACCCACACGGACACGGGGAGAACACACCAACTCCTCACAGACAGTCACCCGGAGCGGGAATCGAACCCACAACCTCCAGGTTCCTGGAGCTGTGTGTCTGCGGCACTGAACCCAATATTAGAAGATGTCTGTTGGTTTTATTTTCTCCTTGTACTCGTTTTGAAACATTTGTAATTTACTTTTGTTTTGTTTTTTTTTCAGAGAACTTGTGCAGGTCCAAATTCATCTCTGCAGAAAACCCCAAAATACACCTTTAACAAGGCCTTTGCATTAACAATGGGACAGCCTCCTCCATGTTTTTTTTTTCCTCGTGAGTCATTACGCATACTTTCCAGCATTTTAATGACCTCCAAAATCCCCCAAAAATAACCCCAAATGAGCTGCGGACTAATGGGCCAGGCCTCTTCCATCAAAAAGTGAGGATTCAGCTGTCCATGGAGGAAAGAACAGGAAGCGAGTGGAGCAGTGGTAAAGGCAGAAAAGATTCATTCCGGCCACAATCAGATTCCATCTCCTAATCAAGTGGACGGATTAAGAAAGTGATGGAGTGACCCAGATCGATAGCGCAGCTCCAATCTGAGCACTTTTGCTGTATTCGAAATGAAATAAATCACCCTGCTTTTCTACATGAAAATAAATGAGCTCTGAGCTGCGGAGGGTTGTGGGTAGAGGTTAGGTGACAGCCAGGTGTGTTTTCCTCCTCATAAGAGTGGTGAAAAGCTGCCTGTTGTTTATCTAACACATTAATTGCAAGAAGGCAATAACATTTCACTCCTTTCATATGTGTATTTTTCATTTACAATACACCACAGTTCAAGTGTAAGCTGGAAAAGAAGTAGTAGTTGAGAGAAGACAAGATTAGTAGTGTTTTTGTGGTTCGTATCTGAGCAGGGAATCAAACCCTGCTCTATTGTCCATAACATGTACTTGTGGAGATATGGTGTACTGGTCTTTAGACTCCTGAAATACTTTCTAAAAATAGTACATATAAAGAGGTCAACAGATGTTTATGATTCATTATAATACATTGCTTTTATTTATTTATTTATTTAGTAGCGCTAAGCTAGCTTAGAGCTAGTTGGAAACATCCTGTAAATTGCATGACTCCTATGACATAATCACAAAAATCCACAATTTGCTTTCTTGTTGTTGTCATATCCCAAGTGGTTGCTAAGGTGTTAGAAATTGGTTGCTATGCAGTTATAGTATCCCTTGCGGTTGCTAATATATTCATAAGTTATTTCTAGCTGATTGCTATGGTGTCACTAGGCTGATGCTAATTTATCCCAGGTGGCTGCAAATTTGTTGCTCCTATGGAATCGCAGGCTGTTGCTAATGTGTAGCTAGGCAGTTGCTATGGAATCCCAGGTGGTTGCTGATTTATTGCTAATTATAGTGATTACTATGATATCCCAGGTGCTTGTTATGGTTTTGGTAAGTGGTTACTATAACATTATGTTCATGTCCATAGTTAAGCACAAATGGTTGCTAGGCATTGTTGCTTATGTGCCGCTATGCAGTTCCACTGGTATCCCAGGTGGTTGCTAAGGTGTAGCTAGGCAGTTGCTATAGCATCTCAATTGGTTGCTAAGGCGTTGCTAAGTGGTTGCTATGGTTTCCCAGGTGACTGCTTTGGTGGTAAATGGTTTAGCAGTTACTACAGTATCCCAAGTGGTTGCTAAGGTACTGAAAAGTACTTAAAAGTTGGTTGCTATTTAATGCTAGGTGGTTGCTATGGTTTCCCAAGAGGTTGCTAGTTTACAGTACATCACAGTGTCACTAGGTGGTTTCCGATGTCAAATTCACTAGTGATTTTGGATTTGTTTCCTGTTTTTTCCAGAGAAATTCCAGACGCTGCGTTTCCATGGTGTAATTGCGGTGTCAGTATGGCCCTGTTGCCCTCGTCACTTTTCAAAGCCTTTTTTTCTTTCCGCTACTAAGGAATAAAAGGCATCCAGCAGTAGGTCTGTGTCTGAATCTCAGCAGGAACAGCCTTACGGAGGGTTTGCGTGCCACAGCCAGCAGCCATTTCACTTCAGATCCTTCTAATGCATCCTGCAGTGTTCTCCTTGATCAAAGAGCTGTTAACAGCTCCAGCTGAGTACGGACAGGACGTGGAGCGACAGGAGCATTGCCTTTTCTCGCCCTCGCTCTTCCGCCCTGCACAAGTACTTGACTCACCTAAATAATGCATTTCTACCATCTGTACTTCAGAGACTCTGCTGTTTGTATTTGCATGAGGTCAGCCTGGTCTCAAGATGAGTTAGTACATATTTGACTAAAGGAACATTCCCAGGGCGGTACCGGATTGTGCACTGTGTACAAAATGTAGTTGACCCTTTGTGGATATAACCAGTGTGAAAAATCAATAAACCCATCAATCAATCAATAAATCAACCAACCTTTATTTAAACTCAGAGTACACTGAGGTACTCAGAGTACATTGTGACACTCTTTTAAACTGTAGCTGAGTTGATAAAGAAAAAGTTGAAAGGACATGTGAAATAATGAAAGTAAATTCGATATGAATACAAATTACTCACATCAAGAACATGTAAAACAATAAAATCATCCATCCATTATCTGTAACCGCTTGTCCAATTTAGGGTCGCGGGGGGTCCAGAGCCTACCTGGAATCATCGGGCGCAAGGCGGGAATACACCCTGGAGGGGGCGCCAGTCCTTCACAGGGCAACACAGACATTCACTCACACACTCGCACTTTCGAGTCGCCAATCCACCTGCAACGTGTGTTTTTGGACTGTGGGAGGAAACCGGAGCACCCGGAGGAAACCCACGCGGACACAGGGAGAACACACCAACTCCTCACAGACAGTCACCCGGAGCGGGAATCGAACCCACAACCTCCAGGCCCCTGGAGCTGTGTGACTGCGACACCTACCTGCTGCACCACCGTGCCGCCCACAATAAAATCATTTATAATATAAATACATAAAGCACAAATAATATTAAACACATTGAATTAAATTGTAACTGGAATGTGAAAGTTATTAGAAATGACAATTTAAAAGGGTAAAAAGAAACAAAAAAACTAAAATGAGTTCAAATTAATTAAAATGATTGAAATAATAAAAGGGCGGCACGGTGGCGCAGCAGTTAGTGTCGCAGTCACACAGCTCCAGGGTCCTAGAGGTTGTGGGTTCGAGTCCCGCTCTGGGTGACTGTCTGTGAGGAGTGTGGTGTGTTCTCCTGGTGTCTCGCAGTTTCCTCCCACAGTCCAAAAAAAAAAAAAAAAAAGACAACTCAAAAGTGTCCGTGAGTGTGTGTGTGTTGCCCTGTCAAGGACTGTCGCCCCCTACAGGGTGTATTCCTGCTTTGTGCTCAATGATTCCAGGTAGGCTCTGGACACGACGAAGTGGATAAGCCGTTACAGATAATGGATGAATGAAATAAAAAAATAATCATTATAATACAAATACTAAAAACTGAAAAGTAAAAGAAAAAAAAACAACAACAACAAAGAAATAAATGAAATAATAAATAACCTATATATATATATTTAAAGTGGTAGGAAGGATCAACTAAAACAGTTGAGCAGAGGTGGTCAGCAATTAAACATTTAAAGTGGCTGAGTGACACCAGAGAGCTGAGCTTTAGTGTTTCTTGTAGTGAGTTACAGCTCGCTGGTGCACTGTAACTAAAAGCAGATTTTAGTAAAAACTCTTGGTACGTGACAGGTGATCCAGTTGCTGGAGTGAGTCTGATAATTACCATAATTTGTAGACATCATTGAAGTAATATATGCTGGCATACGGCTGGAGAGAGTTTTATAAATTAACATAAACCTGTGTGATTCCCGTCGTGCTGGTAATGAGGGGTAAGCAACTTTCTTCGTAGAGTCTGCGTTGATGCGTGTTATTGTTAGAATCACTGGGCGAACTGACGGAGGCGGACGCAAACGCTAAAACACAAAGACTTTTATTTACACAATATAACAAAACAAAGACAGACTAGGACTACAAAACAAAGGGGGATTAAACGAAGGACAGCAGAGAAAAACAAGCAAACGTGGAGCGAGGAACAGACGAGACAAAAGGACTAAGGAGCAACACGACAACGGTGGAGACGACAACGGTGAAACAGCGGAGACAGACAGACTAGACTGAGCAACATGACAACAGAGGAAACGATGACTGAGAAACAGTGGAGACAGACAGACTTAGTAATAACATGACATAGGAAACGATTGGCCGACAAACAGGAAGTGACACATGGGAATTTAAATACATAACACAGACAAAAGGCAACTGGGAAAGATAACAAGAGGGCAGGATTACAACTGAGACAATGACGAGGAGGAGGAACTAGAGCGGAGACATGAACAACAACAAACAGAGCCATGTGCTAAGTGAGTGTCGTGCTAAAACAGACACTACAGGACAAGGGTGTGACAGTTATAGGGGTCTACATGGGACTGGCAACACTGAGCATGCATTAACGGTGCCAGTGGGGCTTAGTCAGCAAGGGAGGCCAGTGTGGACCTACACAGAGAGCATGATGGGCCTTGGAGGGCATGTCTGAGGGCATGTCTGAGTCCTTTAAATGACAATAATCCACACACAAACTGAAGGATTTTAACTGTACGCTATCTTCCTATTCTCTTCTTGTCTTTGGCTCTGATTTTATCTGCTATGCCTCCAATCTGGTCATGTCTGAGGGGTGTGGGTATGTGGTTGTTTGTCACAACTCAAGGGTTGGTAGGCAGATAATTCCCGAATAAATATTCACATGAACAGTACAAAGTTTTTCATAATATGGCTTCTTGGAAGTCACACTGGCAAAGACACAACTGCATGCAATTTCAGCAAACCTTGAAGTTCAATTAACCTTATTAACCTAAGGTATCGCTGAGCTTATCTTCACAGCAGCAGTTTGCTGCTCTGAAGTGGGTGGCAAAAATCACAGGGACAGCAATCTGTTGCAAGCTGGAAGGAGGCCATAGGGCTGGGGGAACATGATTTGTTCTGGCACAATGAAAAATATCAACTTTGAATTTACTTAATTTTTTTTATGTCTGAGAGTTGCATGGAATTAAACCTTCTACAGCCACAGACAAAGCGTGAGTAACGTGTGCTCAATCAGAAAAGTTATGTCTGGATGTAGATGGAACAACATTAAGTTCATACAAGTGTCATTTTTTAAGTGCAGTAGTCAGAGTAGAAGTAATAAAAATAAATAAATAAATAATGGTATTTATTTTACTTATTCCACAGACATATGTGAAAATAGTCAATTTCTGTAAACAACCTGTGCTACTTTAGTGGACAGCAGAGCCCAGAGCTGGCTTTTCTTATTCTCAAGTATCTGCCTGTACTCTCTCTCTCTCTCTTTCTCTCTCTCTCTCTCTCTCTCTCTCTCTCTCTCTCTCTCTCTCTCTCTCTCTCTCTCTCTCTCTCTCTCTCTCAACTGCTAGAGGGGGTTAGCTGTTTGCAATTTTTTATGTTGCTTGTGGATTGCTTTTCCTTTGGGGATAAAGCTGAGATTAAAGCCAGAGTCAAAGCGACTGGTGTTATTCACCATGTGGAGAAGATGGTCCTCAGCTCTCAGCTGTGTGTCAGGTTAGAGTCCAGAGTGGCTAACTCACTGCCTGTGTGAGTTTTCCACCTCTCTCTCTCTCTCTCTCTCTCTCTCTCTCTCTCTCTCTCTCTCTCTCTGCTTCCATGCACAGTCAAGGTGACGGAGTCATTGCCACACTTTTCTAAAGTATCTAAGGCTAACTGTACAGACCTTGACATGCTATACACACTCTTTACAGATCGAATAATAAAAGCCTGAATGACTTTTGAGACATTTAGTGACACGCTATACGCAGTCATTTGCAATACTTTGCTCAACTGTTCTTTATGACTGTGGCATCTGCTGTATTTCAACATGGGAAATATTCTGAAATCATACACCGTGAAACAAGACCACTCTGTTCGTTTTTGTGAGTGTGTGAGTGAATGTATGTGTGTGTTCTGCCCTTAAATTTTATAGCACTTGGGGAATGCTCCTTTCCAGAGTGACTTACAATTTTCGACATGTTACAAATGCAGCTGAATACAGCTTTCGAAATGTAGCCTAAGGATATTTAAGGTCGCAGTGTAAGTTATTACACACTTCCTATTACTGCTGGAAAAATAATAATAATAATAATACGTCTAGTCTTACTATAGATGCAGTAATACATGTGCAATAACATGATGGAAAAAATAGCTGTTGCAACTCTCAATATCCCTTGTATAATTTGATGAAGCACATGCTCCTGTAATTAAAGCTGTACCATCGTAATTTAGTTGTAACTGTAACAATATGCATAACCATATAGTTACACTGTTGTTACACAGGTTGTTTATGTGTTATTACAAAGTTATTAAAGACTTTTATTAATGATGCAGTGTTGTGGTTAGCAAGGCAAGGAATGGAACCCTACTTTATTATATAGAAGGCATAATTATTACCCACTACATTGCATTAATTGCTATTATAATCTGCTATTGTAAGCCAGAGTTATAGGATCATTCATCATGAAGCTTCCACCCCATGTACAGGATGTGATGTTTCCCAATAACGCCAAAGAATAACGAATTTTCATCCTTAAACATAATTGTAAATGGCATTAAATGACACCAGTACCTGGCACAATTTCTAGATGTTGCAAATTCCCCTACAGCCAAAGGGCTTTCTTCTTTCCTTCATTTCTTCTTTCCGTTGCTTTCCCCGAGATGGCTCTCTCACTCCGTCATCTCTGGGCCTCCTGCGGATTCCAGGGAATCAAGAAATTGCCGGAAATCAAAGAGGCATAAAGATGGTTGCACCCTCTTTTAACTTTTAGATTGCATGCAGAGTGTGTCGAGGTGGTCTCCTCACGACTGGGCAGAGAGGCAGATGCTTGAAAGCCCACCCAATGTGCTTTTGATATAGCCACAGATGAAACTGTACTCCATTATTGGAAACATTTTGATCCGGGGAAAATGTTAATCATCTACAAAAGTGCTGCGCTCTCTCGGAAATGTCAGTGCCACCCTCTCCATTTGCCTTCCTGTCATTAAGAGCCTGTTATGGATTTTTTTTTTTTTTTTTTGCTGTTTCTTTTTTGCACATACATTTTGTTCAGAATTTCCAGACCCCTGTGGTTTTTTTAATGGCTAAATGTTTTATTATCTGGAGCCCAGTATTTTGGCAGATTAAAGAACACCACTTTCACGTTTGGTTTTCTAATATTTCTCACTTCTCTTTAACACATATAACCTGTTAGGATCTACTGCAAATTACCTCTAGTGCGTTCCATTTATTTCTCAGTAAATCAACTTTCACATGAAAAATGCTGCCAAGATCCTGAGGATATTAATGATGAATGTTAGAAGACGTTATATTTACAGTCTTTTAAAAGGTGGATATCCAAATGGATAAAGAAGTTTACAAATAAACAAATAAATAAATAAACATATAGTTAAACCAAGCCAAAATATGGATTTATTTTCAAACCGATCATAGCAGCATGCTGGTTTGTTCTGCAGTGCCATCTGAGGGCTGGAAGGTCATGCATGTGTAGCAGTGGCTTCTGACGTCAGTATGTATCTATAGGTCAAGAGAAAACATGCATGATTAAAATAGGCTGGTTTGATATGGAAGTAATATTAAAGAACAAAGTGAAAACCTCCAAAACTGCAGCATCTTGTATAAAGCTGGCAGAGTGTGCAGAACATTACAGAAAGAATGTAAATCCATCCTGTCATCTTAAGTGCATAGGGAAGCGTGATGATGAAGGAAGCACCGGGCTGTTTTGCATTCTCGGTGCTTCGCAGTGATGCGAGGTAAAGGCTTTCCTTTCATGTCCAACATGCTCAGTAATTTATAGCCCAGGACTCATGCAGGAGCAGTGGAGATGGGAATCATGCATGGTGGATGATCTTCTCTTTCTGCACACAGGAGCAAATCCAACAAATCCTGACCTTTTTAAATATTCCCCCCTTCACCACATATGTCGCAGTATGGAAACAGTAAGACTGACGTTGCTTGAGAAATGTCCATATGCCAGGTGTCTTATGTATGGCATATTTATAGTGTGTAACAGCATATGGTCCCGATTCTGAAGACAAACTTCAAATACATTTCAAAAAGCAGCCAGACAGCAATCCCATGGCAAGAGTGGGGAAAATTGCTTTAAAAGGCGATGTTCAGAATCCACAAACTTCAATATTAGAACCAAATAAACAAATCTGTGGAATATGTCACTACAATTAATTTTTGAACCAGGTTTAGCTTACAATCAATTTGCTAAAACCAACACAGCCACATCCTTCACCAGAGGTTTTCTAGAACCGTTTTTAGACATGTGGATTCACAATTAAGTTGCCATGCAGAAAGTGGGCCAGCAGTGCCTCATATTTAACAAAGGTAGCCCATGGTAAGTGGGGCCTACTATTTTACTAGATATTACTAGGCAATGAAAAATGGTGTTTAATTAAAATGGTAAAAGACAAAGGTGTAGAATTAGGGACATGTCTCCAACAAAATGCAGCCCCTACTGAATTGTCCCTAGCCAAAGTTAAGGTTATTTGTTTATATTTGATTTCCCATCAGATGTTCAGTAACATATATTTCCTTCATGGTTCCCCCTCCCCCCTCTTTTCAGGGCAAAGGGTGTGGTCTAGAGAAGTGTTTTACATGTCCCTAACAATATTGTGATCAAATCTATGCCCTTTGGTAATATATTGTTGCTATGTATCTCAAAATAGTAACTTTACCAAAGAAGGATTAGAAGATCTCACACCTTCTTAGCATTCAATTGAAGTCAATGTGAGTTGCATGTTTTTGATTGGACAGCGACAGATATGTTGGTACTGCCTCTAGAGCCAGGTGTACGTCACAAAGCCCGACTGAAACCCGGGTTTAACCACCTGAACAACTTTACCCTCAGAATATGATTTCCAAAGTAGTCGAAGTGTGTGATTTGGAAGTCTGATTAGGTAAGCTACTGCAGTCTAAGTCTCTCGAGTGATAGTATGCATCCTACTTGCTACAGAAGTGCTGTCTTGTTTTGGTGTGATTTGACTGGGTGCTTATTTGTAGTCAATAAAAGGTCATGTGGGATACCAACTCCCCGCCTAATCATGCAGCCTCAAACCAAGAGCAAAAAAAAAGAAGAGTTTAGAAGCTCCTTATTTACAGATTCTGTTTGTATGTATACACCACTTAAATTAACCGTGTAAAGCATGGTTCACTGGCTCTAGCTTCTGTGTTTAAATGTGTTGTGAAGTTTATCTCCCTCCAGACTTTGGAATCTGTAAAGGAGAGAGTTCTTAAAGCATCTTCTTTGAAGAAATAACTACAGCTTGGAATATTAGTTTAGATATTTGTTTTTATTATTATTTCTCTAAGGTTTCAACAGCATTTAAATGCTACGTTTTAGAGGAAGAACACCTGCTTATCTGGTTCAATATATTCCCTGTAGCTCTGTGTGAAGGTGTGCTATATAAAGTTAGACAGCTAATCCAGTCCACTCAATTAATAATAAATATGAGTCAGATACAGTGTCCTGGTTCTGTTGTTAACTGAGTATAATGGATAGATGAAGCTCAGCAGGAAGCTCTGTCTTGTTATTAATAAGTGGTGTAATATATAAAACATGCATGAAGTCAGACTTAATTGGCAGTACACTTCCAGCTATAATTGCAGACTTAAAGAATACAATGTACAAGCTTTACATTGTGCGGCAAAGTGGCGCCACATGTCCTTAGGGTCCTGGGGTTTTGGGTTCAATCCCCACCTCAGGGGACTCTCTGTAAAGTGTTTGGTGTGTTTCCATCGGGTGGATGGTAGGGGGACTGACTTTGTGAATGTATCCAACAATAAAGGCAGCATCTATAGATGTCTATAGACTTGTGTTATTCATCTTTTCTACTTCTCTTCCTTTATTATTATTATATTTAGAAATAACCCACCATCCACCCCCTCTAACAGATGCCTCCAGTCAGCACTGACTGCAGTGATTAGTGCTAGGGAGTCTGGGAGCTGGTGATGCCTGTGGCGTCGCCTACCTCTTTACAATATACTTGTCTGATGGCAAAAAAAAAAATGAACGAATCAAAGTAGATTTGACCTAATTTTAAGATTTTTTAAATGAATTTACAAAAAATAAAAAAAAGAACAAACAAAAAAACAAACCTGAAGCCGATGGAAACATTGCAGAAATGTGTTCACTGAGGTATAGCACCAACTACTGCACCATCCTCCAGCTGTATGAAAATATTCCCTTTAAAGAATATGCAAAAGCCTCATAAGTCACAGTTTTGAAAATATATGATTTGTTTTTATGCATAATTCACAAACATCAACTCTTATCAACTCAATGGTCAGAATCCAATCACCGCTCCGAGATGGAGTCTCCTCAGGGAACGGCATAAAAACCAAACTCATAAAGTGTGTAGACTGCAGAGCTCTGTCGCCACACACCCAAACCTCACGACGACAGCAGCAAAAAAAAAATAAATAAATAAAATAAAAAAAATAAAAAAATAAAAAAATACAAAGCGCTTGCTTATGGGAGGCTTATTACCATTTTTTAAATCAGTATGCAGGACCCTCACTCTTGGAAAAATGTCTTTATTTTACTCTAGACTTTGAAAAGCAAGGTGAGGGTTAATGTTTTTATCCTTTCTGAAGTATCTGAAGAAAAATAAATCTAAAGGAAATAAACCCAGCTCTGGTCCAAGCCTTGGCTGAAATTCTTACATATATCTTGTGGGAATGCAATAAATGTAGATTTATGTTTTCATGAATTCTATGAGGTCTGTAGTTGGCAGAGGAGGTAAGATTAAGGAAAGTGAGAAAAATCAACAGGAATACACAACACAGTTTTAATAAACATGACTGAGGCAGTAGTAAACAAAGTGCTGAATGGAAACTTATACAGAGAATGATACAATACAAATCATTTTTTAAAAATGTTTTGTGTAACTTTTAAAACTTTAAACTAAAACATTCTCATGGTTTTCTGTCATTACACAGTAACTTGTGTAATATTAAAAATGACAATTGATAATAAAAAGTAAAAAAAATATATATATTGTAAATTATAAAATAAAAAAAATAAAAAAATAATAATAGTATGCACAGTGGCAAAGCAGGTAGGTGTTGCAGTCACACCGGGTTCTTGTGGGGTCTGTGAGGAGTGTTTTGTGTTCTCCCTGTGTCTGCGTGGGTTTCCTCCGCGTGACTGTCTGTGAGGAGTGTGGTGTGTTCTCTCTGTATCTGCATGGGTTTCCTCCCGGTGACTGTCTGTGAGGAGTGTGGTTTGTTCTCTCTGTGTCTGCTTGGGTTTCCTCCGGGTGACTGTCTGTGAGGTGTGTGGTGTGTTCTCCCTGTGTCTGTGTGGGTTTCCTCCGGGTGACTGTCTGTGAGGAGTGTGGTGTGTTCTCCCTGTGTCTGTGTGGGTTTCCTCCGGGTGCTCCTGTTTCCTCCCACAGCCCAAAAACACAAGTTGGTAGGTGGATTGGCAACTCCAAAGTGTCCTTAGGTGTGAGTATGTTTTTTGCCCCTTGAAGGACTGGATCCCCCTCCAGGGTGTTTCCTGCCTTGCACCTAGTGATTCTAGGTATATATCTATAGAATATTACTAGGCACAGGGTGGGAATACACCCTGGAGGGGGCACCAGTCCTTCAGAGGGTGACACACACTCACACATTCACTCACACACCTACGGCCATTTTTGATTCAGTATTCCACCTACCAACGTGTGTTTTTGGACCGTGGGAGGAAACCGGAGCACCCTGAGGAAACCCACGCAGACACAGGAAGAACACACCAAAGAGACAGTCACCCATACCGCCCCAACTACTTAAACCTTAGGTTATATTTTGTTAAATGAAATCAGTGTGAACAAGAACTATCTACAGTGAGAGGCTACTTGCTGTGACCTGTGTGAAAAACTGATTGTCAGAGTAGTAATAAATGGTCATTCTGCCTTTTTCAGGTAAGTGGTCACGCAATTAAGCACCTCTTCCTCATTCTCAAATCTCTCTCTCTCTCTCTCTCTCTCTCTCTCTCTCTCTCTCTCTCTCTCTCTCTCTCTCTCTCTCTCTCACACACACACACACACACACACACAAAAGCTATTCATACACTCCAGTTCCACCACAAGGTTGAAGTCAGCTGTACAACAATGGCAGCTGTAAGCAGATGGCCAGCACAGCTGGGCTCTTCCATCTCTCTGCCCTCCATCACACTTACATCTGACACACTCAGCTGGACAGAGGCGTGTGAGGGGGATTAGGTGGGCTGTGTCCATCCTAGCCCTCATTGACCATACGCTGCTGCCATAAAGCCTTTAAATCAAACACTATTTGTATTAGATGAGTCCTGAACGCTGCACAAAGAAGCTTCTAATGGTAAAAAAACACATGAGAGAATAGAACCAACGCGGATCGCGGGGGGGGGGGGGACTGACGGAGGCGGACTCACACGCTAAAAACAGTGAACTTTATTAACGCGAACTATAACAAAACAGAGACAGACTGACTTGGGTAAAAACAAAACGAGTAACAGATGAAACAGATAAGGGAACAAACCAAAACGAGGAATAACAGAAACAGACAGACTTGCTACAATGACGGTGGAAATGACATGAAACTAATCTGAGACCGACAGACTTGGAAACCATGAAACAACAATACAAATGACTGACAAACGGGAGTGACACAAGGGAACTTAAATATTAAACACAGATGAGACGCACCTGAGACAGATAATGAGGGGGAGGAAGAAAGGCGGGACATAGGCGGAAAGGAAAGAAACAACATGACTAGGAAACACAACGACTTGACTCGGAGTAGGAAAGAAACAACACAAATGGCCGATACATGGAAGTGACACAAGGGAGCTTAAATACATGAATAGATGAGACACACCTGAAAAAGATAACGAGGATGGCGGACAAGGAGGCGGAACAAAGGCGGGATAAGGGCGGAGACATGGACAACAACAAACAGAGCCATGTGCTGAGAGAGCACATGGCGGGGAAAACAGACATGACAGGACGGGGGCGTGACAACCACTCAGGAATGTTATTCTACACACTCACAATACACTCTCTGTGTATGGTGTTTAGTAGATGCTCTAATCTAAAGTGATTGTGATATAATCATTTTGGTTTTTAATAAATGTTTATTGACCAGATCTTGTTGATTTTTTTTCTCCAGAAATGAGCAATTCCTATTTCCACCCGTGAGTAAATTTCCAGTGTTAAAACCCTCAGGAGGTCAAGCCTGAACTTCTTCTCAAAGTGATGTTAATGCAATAAAACTGAACTGCTCAACACACTGGAGGAGAATGCAAACTGCCTAAAACTGTCACATCAGCAGAAAGTTACCTAGGCTAGTAATCACTGTTTGTTTGAGAGTCATCATCCTGAAAAAAAAAAAAAAATAAATAAATAAAAATAACATTTACTTTTCATCTAGTTTTTATTGTGAAATATAGGTCGTCGTCTCATATTTGTCCTGACAGTTTTTTCATAATGTCGTGGTAGTTAACAAAATAAACACCACCTGGAACAAGTCTACTGTGCAAAAACTTTGTGAAATTACTCACACTGTCTTTGCATTGTTCTTTCTGCGTCTGAAACCTATCTAACCAAGGCAACAATAACCGAAGACTAACCGTCCACCCTTGACCCTACAGCCTGAGTGTGCAGCTGTAGCCGTTGTCATTTTCTTGCAACATTATAAAGAGCTAATACACAGAGCTCTCCAGGGAGGACCAAGCAAGGGCATAGCCCCCCACCCCTACAGCATACTCATATAAAAGGCACGCTCATTGTGAAAGCAGTCGTTAAAAGGTTTCAAGAAGTCGGAGGTGTGGGGGTATGTGGAAGAGGGAGGCGAGCCACAGTGGCGGAGGCCCCCGATCGAGCCTGCAATAAAGGCTTTGTTTGTCCGCTGCCTCAGGAATCAATGCATTTAGCATAGGCACACAGGCTTTAATTTGAAGTGTGCCACCCACACACAGTCTGAGAGCCTGGGGCCAAGTTTAGATAGACAGTCAAATCCGGGCTGTGTTTTTCTCCTCTCCGTATATCCAGCGAGGATCTTTGTGCCTTCCCACAAAGCCTTTCGGAAACGCGAGGAAAAACAAAGGAAACAAATCGCTCGTACCAAAGAGATACGCTGGTAATATGGCGGACGTGCAAACAATCTGAAACAACGGACCCGAACGGCACGTCCCAGTTTAATGGCGTTTAAGCAAGTCTAATTGGTGTCTGCATGCAGCTGTGGTTATTACTGCCCACAGCCTGTCATGGCGTGCAGGTGTGAGATGAGAGGAAAACATCAAAACATCTGCCGTGGAGCTTTAGTCTGGGAATCTGGCTCCATCTGAGCAGCAGGGTTATGGGAAACTTGTTCAGATTTCTTAACAATGCGCTGCAGAAAGGAAGTGAGAGGAATGAATGATTTGATGTCGTCATTGTGTCAATGTGCTTGAAAATCCTTACAGGGGATGGATGCTATCCCTCTTCCCAGGGGTCTTCATTAAACATCTTTTACACGCTTTGGTCAAAATACCACAAGGAAGAAACACGACAGCCCGGTTCTCCTCAATTTATGTTTATTTTTAAGGTGGAATGGAGAATTTTGATCAAATATGACTGACTGTAATATTAACAGTTGTACCATTTAAGGTGGATTGGGATTTTCAATAGGAAGCCAATGCTCTGTGGTAGATCATGGCAAGGGTTCATACTCACACTCATACTAGACAATTTTTCACACACTCACACCTGGAGGAAACTAGGAGGTCAGACCATGTTCCTCATGTGAGAATTAAACCCAGGATCCAATAAAATCCCTGACTCGGAGGCAGTGGTACTAGCTGCTGCCCTGAAGCACCCTCTCACAATTAGTTTGTGAAAATTATAGTTTTGACAAAAATAATGGTTTGATACCTGTTTGAACTCTTGGGCGGCTGCTCACAGGAGCTTCGCGTGCAGAAATGTTTCAGACGGAAGAAAAATCCATCCATGACTTTCTAGTGTTATAGTAACTACATAATTGTGCCCCCATCATATCAGCACATACAGCAGCCTCTTGGGTGTTGTAGTTCTCTGCTGCTGAACAGGCGCTCTCCATGGTGCTGAGCTCTTCAATTTGCCGGTCATTAAAAAAGAATTACTATTGTTTCCCTTTGGGGATTTTTCCCTGGGACTTTTACCTTATGCATGGCCAGCTCCCTGAGCTGGTTTGGAGGACACTATCTTTAGAGAGGGTAGCTGGTTGGGTTTTTGCCTGAGGGGTGCTGTGTGTATGTGTGTGTGTGTGTATGGTGACCCAAATGTGCCACATCAGCTTCCATACTGTCCAAACTGACAGCTGGTCAGTGTGAGAGCACCAAAGCATGTTGCAGTTCACCTGTACTTTACTGGACACTGATGGACCTACTTCAGCTTGAGTTGTGTGTTGGGTGGCTGCTTTCCATGAAGTGCTTTTTACAGGAAGTTGTTCTCTCTTTATATCTACAAGACATTCCACTGCTCTGTTATAATTAATTCCAACTTAAAATGTCTTTTAATAATAGGTCAGTTGATATTCTCTTTGGATTTGTGATGTGTGGGCAGTTAATGATCTCCTCCATGTCTATTGAGCTTTAATAATACAGTTTATTACTGAGAGTCATGTGGAGTTTAACAGTGGGTGCTAACCTTTGGCAGCAGTGACCTCGAAGTGGCTGATAATTTAAATGAAATAAAATAAAGGTAGGAACATTGAGTAAAGTGTGAACCACCACAAAGACTGAAAGTGTTTACATTTTGGGGTACAAAGTCCACTCCTCTGTGTAGCTGCTTAATGAGTGCTGTGGCTGGTGGGAAGAAGCTTTCTGAGGCTCATGCTGATTTGTGTTTTCACGGCTCAGAAACATTTTCAGAGGGTCATCTTTGAAATCTCTGAACTGTCCAGTGTGGAAGATCTCTGGACGCTGCTATATTTCATACCCAACCTCTTCTTCTGTGGAGGGCAGGATAATGAGCTGAAGTCTTCAGATTTACCCATGTTCAGTTCCTTAACTAAAACACTTCGTGCTACTCTGGATATTCTTAAAATTAAATCATTAAATTAAAGTAAAGTCATTAAGTTAATCACTTTTGGAAAGTATTAATTGTGAGGAAAGCACTTACCCAATCAGTTCATATATATATATATATATATATATATATATATATATATATATATATATATATATATATAGCTGAGGAATCACCAGGCATTGAACCCACAACCACCTAATCATAGGGCCACCATTGGCCACTGCTCAACTCAAGAACCCTGGAAATGCCTTGTAATAAAACATCTGAATAGCACTTGAAGACCCAGAGGCACAAGAGGACCCTGAAAATACTTGTTACTATTATTTTTCCCCAATGCAACACAAACACATTGACATTTCTTTAAAAAATTTTTCAATCTGTTATAACAATTTAATAACATAGTTACATAGATACAATGTGTTTATTGCTTTTAATCATTTTATCATTTGTTTGTTTTATGTTGAATTCTAATATTTTATCACTGTTGCGTACACATCATGATGGATGTTGCTTTCGGTTGCCAAATATTTAGAAATTAATGTATTGATAGATGTAGGATGCTCTTAGCCACTTTCACTTCCACTTCAGTCATCATCCCACTGCAGTAAAATAAAAGTACTTTCACTTGAGAAAGAATATAAGCTCCGCCCACCTCTGTGTGCACATGCACAGTCGGCAAAAAAAGGATCAATGTAATGTGAGCAGCTACACCTCGGCAGAACAGATCATGCAAGTGCAGCACTTTTTTTTTATTATTATTTTTAAATTTATGGCCAGAATCCTCTGCATTTTGATCCAATATCCATCACCTCCACTCTTCTTTCAATTTCTTATGGGGCTTCTCTTTTTTTCTTTTTCTTTTTTTTTCTTCATGTTCCCAGAGACCTGGCATTACAAACACACCCAGAATACAGCAGCGACAACACATTCCCACTTCCTCCTTCAGAACGACACCATGATGTGAGAAAGTGTGGATCAGTTGGAAACCATGGCAATGGCTCATTAGCAATTCTAACAAACCCCATGAACAGGTGCAATCCCCGTTTCCATGAAAATAAAGCTGCCTCCTGCCCTGCGGAGATAAAAAGCAAGTAAGCAGCCTTCTCAAAAGCTAGGAATCTTCCTGATGTTATAAACATAAGCATCACTTCTTCTCCGTGCTGAGACATCTGCGCTCGTTTCCTGAAAACACACCTCCAAACACACCTCTGATTCACAACATGGCGTCATCGTTAATAGTACATGGTTCTATTGTTCCCCTGTTACGACTTCATAGAGTTCTGGTCATCTACAGGAAGTTGGAGATGTTAAACTACAAACTTGACTCTGTGTATTACTTTAATTACCCCATGCCTCTGAAAACAGGGTCCATTTTTAAGTCTCTTCATAAGTATGTAAAGGGAACTCATCACGAAAACACACTGGTTCAGTGCATGAGCGCATTGTAATCAACTGAACCCACAAACTGTGAAACAAGAGAAACCACGTCAGTCCTGTTAGGGGAGCATAAGTCAGAAAACATAGCATAACATAGCACAAGCTGTCCTGACTTCAGTAACAGTGCTGTACCTGTTCTTATGTGTGAACACAAAGGTGAGGTTAAGGCAAGGGCTACAAAACAGAAACTTTGTCTGGTGTGTTTATGCTGAGAAGCTCAGTGTCTTTAAAGGTGGAATGGTAAGTTTGAGAAGAAAAAGAAAAGTTTTTGTTCAGAATCAGCTTCTTATCACTGGTAAAGATGTGGCTTTCCTCTCAAACATTCCTGCAGCTTCACAGTGATTTAAACAGTGCACAGAGTTCAATAGCGAAGCAGCAAAATGCAGCGAGTCATTGGATAAATGCTGGGCTTTGTCCCACCTGTAGCTGCTTGTGTTTGGAGACTGACTTCTATCACTCTTTCTGACTTCTATCTAATATATCTAATATATATATATATATATATATTTTTTTTTTTTTTTTGCAAACAAAGCCTTAATTATCTTAATTATATTTTGACCGTAACTATTCACAAAAAGAAGACACGAATAAAGACCCAACGGAAGTTGTGTTAACAGGTGCAGATTGAGTAAAACAGGTCATCTTCAAGTGAGTACACTAGCAGCCTATAAGCTCCCTCAACTTTTAAAAAGGTACAACAACACATTGCAGTCAGACGCTCTCAAGGCACATTATAATCCACTACACCTTTGAAAAGCAAAGGGACTCTGGTACTTTGGTTCTGACAGTTCTGTGTGGAGGAAGCTCCTCTGGTGTGCCACACACCTGCGTCCTTGACCTAAATCCACTCCAGAATTATGGCTGTTGTTGCCTGTTAAATGATGCAACCTGTGGACATGTGTCCGTGCCTTGAGGACGGCTTTGGCTGTGTAATAAGGCACTGACCGTGGTGCTGAACTGAATATTGTTGTATTTGCCTAGGCTTGAAGGTATTATGTGTCAGATTCTTGACGCTCCCCTTTGTCCTGAAATTTCATATTATTTACACGAACCCTTTCAGCCCGTGTTTATAGTTGGTGTGCTTCCATACCTCACTCTCACAACATGTCATAGAGCTTATTTGCTCATCATGTTCCTAACTAAAAACAATATTTTAAAGGGCCAACACCTTCATTCTCTCAACTCTGTCCCTTAGAATGTACATGTTAGCACCATTGATGCCTCCTGAGTGCTGTGGCAGTGTTGAAGTGTTGAAGAGGAGGTCGCTGGTTAGATCCCAGGTGATGCCACAATTGTCAAAGGCTAGGGTTCTTTAAAAGCACAACCTGCCTCAATCTCCAAGTGGATGGGAGTGGCTTTCCTATCCCACCATTTCGGCTCATGATGGTGCTAGCTATAGCACGTGTTTGGGTTATTTAAATCAATGCAACCTGAATCGTTGCTTATGGCTAAAGCATGAAAGGATGAGGGCAAACTGTGTTAAATTGAATAAGCAGATTTTTACATAAATCACGTCATAAAACTCTGTAACAGCTCCTTTCACATCTGTAGCACACTGGCTCGTAAGAGACCTGTACATTTAGGGGTGAATGGCCCTGTTAAGATAAGGATCTTGAATATTAAGCCTGCAGTTTAAAGGGTTAATAAAAGACAGTTTGTTCTGGGCAGTTGGAGCTGACTGCTGGTGCAGTAATTGCTTCTGCAGCAAAACAACAGTCCGTACAGTTCACAGGGAGCTTAAAAGCACAGCCTAAGCATCAATTCTACAAATTGCCTTCTTATGGCCACCAATTACCCCGCATCTCGGCAGTGTGTATGTCGCCCATTCGCTTGGGGAGAGTTTAAGTGCTCTTACAAACACAAAGCAGTGTCCTCTGTGCACTTTATTAACCATTTACTGTAGAGTCTGATGTGGGAATGAATTTTTTTACACAGTAAAAATGTGATTTTTAAAGAGTTTGTGTTGACCAAAGATGACTTTATTTAATTATATTTATTAACTGTAGTTACATACTCATATCTCATTGTTATAAATGGACTGCAGAAGTACGGCTTATGGAAATATATTTGTTATTTTTGCATGTAAGAGCAGCACAGTGGCGCAGTCACACAGCTCCAGGGACCTGGGTTTCCTGGGGGTGACTGTCTGTGAGGAGTGTGGTGTGTTCTCCTTGTGTCTGCGTGGGTTTCCTCCGGGTGACTGTCTGTGAGGAGTGTGGTGTGTTCTCCTTGTGTCTGCGTGGGTTTCCTCCGGGTGACTGTCTGTGAGGAGTTTGGTGTGTTCTCCCTGTGTCTGCGTGGGTTTCCTCTGGTTGAGTCCAAAACAACTCATTGGTAGGTGGATTGGAGACTCAAAAGTGTCCATAGGTGTGAATGTGTGTGTGTGTGTCGCCCTGCAAAGCACTGGCGCCCCCTCCAGGGTGTGTTCCGTCCTTGCACCCAGTGATACCAGGTAGGCTCCGGACCCACTGCAGCCCTGAACTGGATAAGAGGTTAAAGACAATGAATGAATGAATGAATAAATTTACTTTTGCATGTAATTACATGGGTGTACCATTGTAATTTTTATGTGTATTATATGACTATGGGTAATGTCGTAACTCCAGGCTGGTCTTAAGCTGAATCTGTACATAAAACTTATCCTAAGCTTAACTCCAAGCTCCATAAAGTTAAAATCTGCAGGTGTTTTTGCTTGTTTACATAATGACTAATACTTAAACCTAGACCTAACACTAATCCTAAACCTAACCCTAAACCCCAAACTTAAACTTAACCCCTAACTTAACTCTAGCTGTAAATTAACAATAAACCTAAGTCAAAACAAACATTGTGATCTCTGTCATAATTTACAGGTCTGTTTCTGTAGCACTTCCTCAGCTACATAAGAGAGTTTGAGAGATTTTAGTGAAACAGCGCCACCAGTGGATGGGAGTCTTCATGATTCAGTTATTTATGTGACTCCCATCCAGTGGTGACACTGTTTCACTAATTTCACTCAAACTCCCTGATGTAGCCGATAAACAACAATACAATTTTAATATTGTTCTTATTATTAGAGATCTGGTGATGTACGTACAGTGAAAAATGTACATAGAGTTACATTGCTTTTGTAAAGCGTATTAATCAGAGGCACATGATTGTACATAGGACCAAAGTATATTTAAAAAATGTAAATATTTATTTGTTTTTTGATTGATTGCTTGATAGACTGTAAAGAACTGCCGCACTCTCATTCAGAGAAATCACTGACAGAACAGGGACGAGCCTCACTGACTCCCACGTGAATTCCCGTAAGATCTGTTTTACAAAGTAGCTGTCATCTTTGTTGTTTATTTAACTGATGTTCCAGAAAGGTTGCAGTCACCTGCTCCGCCGCCCTCAACAAGGACAGAGAAAAGAATCCCCCCACACCCCTTTCATTTGAAAATCTCAGAGAAAGGGTGTAAAACGACAGTGCGCCCATAATAATGAGATCAATTACAGCGCTCCATTAGGTCGCAGGCTTCCTTCCATTCCCAATCGATTCCTCTGCACCGCTTCTTCTCTTTGAAGTTTACCACCGCTCTGCAGACGCTCTGTTATTTGTCCTTGATTTCACCAAAGGTGCACCCTTCGGAAAAACACCCAGGGACGACGGCTGATAAAGAGAAGGGGAAAATAAATATTTAAAATGGTGAAAACCCATTCCTTTAAAAGTATTTTGATTCCCTAGTTTTCAAAGTGAAATCCCAAATCTGGCTTTTATTCTGAAGTGCTCCTCTGTTCCACCATCAAATTCCAAATGATAAATGCATTAAAAGTAAGATGAGTCAATCATCCTCAGCTGCCTGTTCTTTGAATATCAATCGTTTCCAGTGCACTGCTGCAACTGGGCTCAAGGCAAAATGCATCATTATTTCACAGCTTTCAAGATGAATACTTACAAATTTACCTTAAAATCTATTCCCAGGATTGATACAATGTGTAGTAAATATAAATGCCACTTGTAAAATGTTACGACTCAAGGAGGGCGAACTGACGGAGGCGGACACACGCTAAAACACTGTTACTTGTATTTACAACACAAAAGAATATAACAAAACAAAGACAGGCAACTACGGAAATGACAAGATAAAGGAAATGAAATGAGGAATCGACAGAGACAAACAGACCGGACTAAGCAACATGACAAGGAAACATTGGAGGCAAAATAACAAGACTTACAGGAAAGAAACAACATGACTAGGAAACACAACGACTTGACTCGGAGTAGGAAAGAAACAACACAAATGACCGATACATGGAAGTGACACAAGGAAGCTTAAATACATGAATAGATGAGACACACCTGAAACAGATAACGAGGATGGCGGACAAGGAGGCGGAACAAAGGCGGGATAAGGACGGAGACATGGACAACAGCAAACAGAGCCTTGTCCTGAGAGAGCACATGGCGGGGAAAACAGACATGACAGGACGAGGGCGTGACATAAAATATCTCCTAAATATGTTTATTAATGTACCTGTGCATTTCAGGCAACCCACTATAAAAAAATAAAAATAGAAAAATAAAAAACCCACTGTAAAAAAAAAAAAAAAAAAAAAAAAAAAAAAAAAAAAAAAAAACACTGTATAAATATATAAAAATAAAAAAAAAGACACTGTGGAAACATAAGAAACAACTGTGGAAAAAAAAAAAAAAAATGGGTCAACACTGACCCTAAACCTAACCCTGACAGTCCACACAGTCTACACACCAAATGCAGATTTAAAATTTTCCCTTAAAATTTCAAAATTTCATTTAAAACTTACTGAGCTCCAAAACATTAGAAATGGCAGTGCGTTGTCTTTGTGTAATTCCCTCACAAACAGGTTACAGCACTGTGTCTGTAGCATGTCTTCAAGGTCATAACAGTGAGTTGGTGCAGATTTCGAAAAACAGGGCCAGCAGTGGAGGGGATCTCACTGTAGTGAACTCAAAATAACTATGAATTACCACAAATCATAAAATACAAATGTCAAGGTTATAGGACGTTCTTGTATAGTAATGTACGCAGGTTTGGAGGCCATATTGAATTTCCAGAACTCAATGCAATGTCTTCAAAACATGGGAAGTGAGAGAGAAAGACATAAAAAACAGGTATTTACAGTTACTACACCATCAACATTCACTACACTTCTTTATTTGGGGAGGTTTTTCCAAGATCACTTTCCCAACACAACACTGAGGCTGTGGAATGCTGGGTTATATTGTCTTTGCTTCATTTCCGTACCGAGGTGGGCTTTGATAAATCCCCTCACAGAGACACACACACACACACACAGACACACACACACACACATATCCTTAACCCTTGCTGACGCCTACCAAATCCAGCTTCCACAATATGTCACCTCCCCTCATATCTTCCCTGCCATCCATCACTTGTTTGGAGCAATCAGGACACGCCTGTGGAAAAAAGGAATAAAGAAAAAGACAAAAAAATAAATAAACAAATACAAATAAAAGAATAAATAAATAAAACAGGTGGAAGCAGGAGCCTAAATAAATGTACACACATAAATATAACAGTTCTAAAAATAGAAGAAAAAGAATAACACAATCATAATATTTGTCTTGAGTCACCACTAATGGGCTAAACTAGCAAAGCAAAATTAGCATTTGTTCAGCCACAGTTTGTACAAAGTGAGATAAATGTACAGTGTAGAATAATTAGAACATTCAGAAAAAGACCTAATCATTTCAGGGAAATGAAAAATAAACTCTGTAAACAATTAGTCTATAGAGCTTATACAATAGGCTTCAATTAATGACAAGCCCAATCAAATATTGACCAATTAGGATTTGTTTTTCATCGTATCTAGTGAGGTGCAGCCAAGTTAGCAATCCACAGGTTCAGGTTTTCAGGAGTTGAACATGGCTTATCCAGTTCAGGGTCTCGATGGGTCTGGAGCACACCTGGAATCAGTGGGCACAAGGCGGGAACACACCCTGGAGGGGGCGCCAGAGCTTTGCAGGGCGACACACAATCACACAATCCCTCACACACTCATATCTAAGGACATTTGAGTCAACAATCCACTTACTAACGTGTGTTTTTGGACAGTGGGAGGAAACTGGAGCATCCAGAGGAAACCCACTCTGACACAGAGAGAACACGACACATTTATATCTTTATTTATAGGTAATTGGTGAATATTTGTAAATGCTAGCTGTTTATCAATGGGCCTGCTGTTTATATGGTATGTGACTGCACACACACACACACACACACACATATATATCATTCACCGGCAGTAACTTTGCATTCATACTGCTTTATAAAACAGAGCAGCTGAATTGATCAGGTGTGGCGACTCCATTTTGGAAACAATCAAGGCCATTGTTCCCTATTCAGCCTTTTCTCTTCAGTTGAAGCACTTTTTACAATAGGCTTTGTCCCACAGCTTTACAGAAATGTGGGTTCAGGCCCTTAGAGGAAGAACCACAGGCAGCGGGGGGAAGAATATTTACTCCTAGAGCATCTTTAATATTTCAGTCTCTGAGCTATGTCACTGTGCACAACGGTGTATTTATTTTACAGCACCTGTGTCAGTGGTTTTAATCTTGTGGCTCATATATATATACATACATACACACACCTATCAGCCTTAACATTGATGTGACCTGCCTGCTTCTACAGTATCAGCTCCAGTGTCAATAGTCCACCTGTTGCTCTGCATACGTTGTTAGCCCCATTTCACCCTTTTCTTCAATGATTAGGACCCACACATGACCACCACAGAGCAGGTATCATCTGCGTGCTGGACTATTCTCAGCACTGCAGTGACACTGACATGGTGGTGGGGTGTTAGTGTGTGTATTATTCTGGTGTGAGTAGATCAGACACAGCAGTGCTGGTGGAGTTTTAAAACCCCTCTGTGTCACTGCTTGGCTGAGAATAGTGTCCACTGATGTAGGACTAGGGGCGGCACGGTGGTGCAGCAGGTAGCGTTGCAGTCACACAGCTCCAGCGGCCTGGAGGTTGTGGGTTCGATTCCCGCTCCGGGTGACTGTCTGTGAGGAGTGTGGTATGTTCTCTCTGTGTCTGTGTGGGTTTCCTCCGGGTGACTGTCCTGTGAGGAGTGTGGTGTGTTCTCCCTGTGTCTGCGTGGGTTTCCTCCGGGTGACTGTCTGTGAGGAGTGTGGTGTGTTCTTTTCCCTGCGTCTGTGTGGGTTTCCTCCGGGTGACTCTCTGTGAGGAGTGTGGTGTGTTCTCCCTGTGTCTGCGTGGGTTTCCTCCGGTTGACTGTCTGTGAGGAGTGTGGTGTGTTCTCCCTGTGTCTGTGTGGGTTTCCTCTGGGTGACTGTCTGTGAGAAGTGTGGTGTGTTCTCTCTGTGTCTGTGTGGGTTTCCTCCTGGTGACTCTCTGTGAGGAGTGTGGTGTGTTCTCCCCGTGTCCGCGTGGGTTTCCTCCGGGTGACTGTCTGTGAAGAGTGTGGTGTGTTCTCCCTGCGTCTGTGTGGGTTTCCTCCGGGTGACTCTCTGTGAGGAGTGTGGTGTGTTCTCCCTGCGTCTGTGTGGGTTTCCTCCGGGGTGACTCTCTGTGAGGAGTGTGGTGTGTTCTCCCTGTGTCTGCGTGGGTTTCCTCCGGTTGACTGTCTGTGAGGAGTGTGGTGTGTTCTCCCTGTGTCTGTGTGGGTTTTCCTCTGGGTGACTGTCTGTGAGGAGTGTGGTATGTTCTCTCTGTGTCTGTGTGGGTTTCCTCCGGGTGACTGTCTGTGAGGAGTGTGGTGTGTTCTCCCTGTGTCTGCGTGGGTTTCCTCCGGTTGACTGTCTGTGAGGAGTGTGGTATGTTCTCTCTGTGTCTGTGTGGGTTTCCTCCGGGTGACTGTCTGTGAGGAGTGTGGTGTGTTCTCCCTGTGTCTGTGTGGGTTTCCTCTGGGTGACTGTCTGTGAGGAGTGTGGTGTGTTCTCCCTGTGTCTGCGTGGGTTTCCTCCGGTTGACTGTCTGTGAGGAGTGGTGGTGTGTTCTCCCTGTGTCTGCGTGGGTTTCCTCCGGTTGACTGTCTGTGAGGAGTATGGTGTGTTTCTCCCTGTGTCCGCTCCAATTTCCTCCCACAGTCCAAAAACACACATTGCAGGTGAATTGGCGACTCAAAAAAAATGTCTATAGGTGTGAGTGTATAAGTGAATGTGTTGTGTGTGTGAGTGTGTGTTTTGCCCTGTGAAGGACTGGCGCCCCCTCCAGGTTGTTTTCCTACTTTGCGCCCAATGATTCCAGGTAGGCTCTGGACCCACCGCGACCCTGAACTGGATAAGGGTTACAGATAATGAATGAATGAATGATGTAGGACTAGAGGACGACCGACACAAACTGTGCATTAACAGACAAGCCTTTGGCTTTACATATACGAGGTGGACCAACGAGGGAGGGGTGTATAACAGAGGGGACAGCGGGGAAGTCAGACACTGGCTGAATGAAAAGTATTTGGACAGATACGACTCCACATGCATTGCTTGAAGCTCAGTGCATCAGCTCCGGTTACACTCCACTGCAGAACTTTAGAGAGTTACTGTTTCATTATGTTCCCATTTAACCCAGCAGCTCATTTGACTAAAAAGCTTCAATGTGCTGTGTTTCTGAATGGTCCACGGCTGGCAGTGGAGATGAGGTCAGTAAAAGGAGTTAACACAGCTGCCTGGACTATTAGGGCTTCTGAGAAATTAATTCTACATTTTTACTTCTTTATAAAACCACGGGTAGCATTGTTACCATTGTTCCAGACTCTGGATGTGAGCACACACTTCAGGTGCTAAGGCTTATGGCAATAGAACTGTTTCTAACGGTTAAAGCGATCATTTACACTAGGGACTGAGTGGCATTTTTAAGAGCAGCCTTTGAAACACCACAGTTGTCATTAGTGAAAATAAAAGTATGTCAATAAAAAATGTAGATAAAGATATGCAGCACCTACCAACCCTCAAACTGTTAAAAAAGACCACCCAAGCAGTTTTTTTTGTTGTCTGCCCAAGCCACGTAATAATAAACTGTTCTTACGCACGGTTGCAGAGACGTTAAAAGTTTGGAGTCTATCCAATGACAGTGTTTATGTAAGAGCACAATGACCATGTTAAAGTGAGCATACAGATACGTGTGCAGAGAAATAAGGGAACTGACTGAAAATGGAGAACGTAAAAAATGGAGAAAGAAGAGAACCAAGTGAATATGGCCTTTAAAAAAAAAAAAAAAAAAAAAAATCCCCTCACTCATGGGCTCTTGCGCTGACCCTGAGCAGTGGCTCGTTCTCATTTAAAGGAACAGGCACTGAAACCAGCCATTCTGAACAGGGCTGTTTACACAGGCGGAGAATGCTGCTGTAGTGTTTGATCCTTGTGGTACTTTGATCAAGACCTGTCAAGACCCTAAATCTGTGATGGACTTATGACTAGTGTTTATTTGCATTGATTTTATGATCTACATCATCCACACAACAGGAAAAACCCTAGCATAAGAATCTGGTAAAAGACATCATCAGATGGGCTTCAGACTCTAACTGGACACCAATGAGGTGAAGCTATTCTATTAGAGTGGCCAGGCTGTGTATGAAGCCCTTTCCACAGTGTAAGATGAAGTAAAAGCAGAGTTAAATCACATTAAGCTCATGAGGGTTAAGCGCCTTGTTCACGCTTATCCAAGCTTCTAATGCTTAAAAAAAAAGAAAAAGAAAAAGAAAAAAACGTCCCAGATGAATTTACCATTGAAATTATCAGCTCACAGTGAATAATGACTGCTCTCATCTTTGTTTTTTTCTGAATAATTCACCTGTGTTTGATTGTTTCACTGGAGCAAACATTGTAGTGTATAAAAGGAGTAGTCTGTAGCTGACAGCAGGTCTAGTCCAAGTACACAGCTAAACTCATGGTACATACATACAACCTACATATGTGCAAATGTCAAAGAACACCCTTCACTTCCATTCAAAACATCCATTATTTACAAGGCTGTGCCACAAGAGACTGAACAGAGGACTGTCCAGTCCTACTCCCGAGGTGGCAAACCATGTGGCTCGCCATAAAGGCCATTTTCAGCCTGGAGCTCCAGATCACTGAGTGCAGGGATTGCTTGGATCATGAGAAAGAGAAAATGAATCAAGCTTCAATTCTGTCTTCTTGCTTTCCCCTGCCCAGTAGAGAGGGGCAGATGTGAACCTGTTATAACCTCATGTTTCAGAATGGAACAATAAAACAAGGCCCTGGGGTGTACACAGAATTTAAAAAGAAATAATAAAAATAATAATAACAATAATGGGCGGCACGGTGGCGCAGCAGGTAGTGTCGCAGTCACACAGCTCCAGGGGCCTGGAGGTTGTGGGTTTGACTCCTGCTCCGGGTGACTGTCTGTGAGGAGTTGGTGTGTTCTCCCCGTGTCCGCGTGGGTTTCCTCCGGGTGCTCCGATTTCCTCCCACAGTCCAAAAACATATGTTGCAGGTGGCGACTCGAAAGTGTCCGTAGGTGTGAGTGTGTGAGTGAATGTGTGTGAGTCTGTGTCTGTGTTGCCCTGTGAAGGACTGGCGCCCCCTCCAGGGTGTATTCCCGCCTTGCGCCAAATGATTCCAGGTAGGCTCTGGACCCCCCGCGACCCTAAATTGGATAAGCGGTTACAGATAATGGATGGTTGGATGGATGGATAACAATAATGGTAATACTGCACGGTGGCGCAGCAGGTAGTGTCTCTGTTACAGTTCCAGGGTCCTGGAGGTTGTGGGTTCGAGTCCCACTCCTGGTGACTGTCTGTGAGGAGTGTGGTGTGTTCTCCCTGTGTCTGCGTGGGTTTCCTCCGGGTGACTGTCTGTGAGGAGTGTGGTGTGTTCTCCCTGTGTCTGCGTGGGTTTCCTCCGGGTGACTGTCTGTGAGGAGTGTGGTGTGTTC